>NW_027176218.1:13086165-13316165 GCF_023055335.1 Clinocottus analis | reverse complement strand
GAGACAGTCTCCACTCGCTTCAAAAAGGTTTTCATTATTCTGTTCTGGAAAAATGGGGCAAATAGGAATTGACAAATGTGCTAGATCAGATTGTCATACTTTTGTTAAACCCACTGGAAACTATCACGGCCTCTTAACCATAATAAATGTTGTAAGTCTTGGAAACTTGAAAGGGGAAAAACAAAGATTATAGACCTCATCGCCACCATTCTTCTGCAGGTTTTGTCTTCCAACGTGTTTAACTGAATGTTTCCTACTTGATAAGTGAGCATTCAACAGACAGCACATTTACATTACAGCTTTTTTTCCCCATAAAGTGAGAAGGCTGCAATGACAACCTCACTCTCACATACACACAACAGGGGACTGGATTTATAGGAGTTAATTGCCCTTGCTAATGGCCACACTCCATGTGATGCTCATAAAGTTGAGATGATGCAGAAAGAATACACACTGGAGACACACACACACACACACACACACACACACACACACACACGCACACACACACACACACACAAACAGTTCATTCTACACCACATAAATGCAACAAGATATATGGAGACTCCCCTGTATCAGAGAGACTCAATAATCCCTCTAAATGTTAATACCACATTCACATCGTTCATGTGAATGTGGCGTTACAATTAGAGATCAACTAACTAAATGGTCACATTTGCCTCACGAGAAGAAAAACAAACAGCCACTGGAGACAAAAAAAAGAAAATCACATCTATTTTTTCATGTTATAAAAGAAATTGAAGAGAAGTTTTTAAAAAAAACTGTGCAAGTAAGCAAACCTATAGTACAGTATTTTACACACACCAACAACATTTTAATACGGTACAGTGTATCAGTAGAAATCCTGAGTGGTGGCTGTGATTCTGTGTATATTCGTCATACAACACAGGCTGTGGTCCAGCATATGGACATGTGGAGAGAACGTGCTCAGATGGGTCAAAAGGGATAAAGGAATCACAAGGCAGTATACGCATATCTTGTTAGTTTTGGCAGAAGGAAGGTTCAGCAGCAGATAATTCCTAATGCGCCAATTCCCAGCTGTACGTTAACTCCTCCGTGAGCTTTGTTTAATCATTATGATAATTATTTCAAGAAATGTATCTTTAAGAAATCCTTTCAAGTACTGTGGCTGGATTAACTATGACAAAGCAAAGCAAACTCTTTCCCTATTTTCTCACAAAAACACTATTAATCCCTCTCTCTACTCAGTCTTTTATACATACACATTTCCTAAAATGTTGCAAAAACAAATAAAACAGCGTGAGGTGTACCTCATACACATACCTCATACATAAAAAAGTATTGACACAGAGCGATGGCAGACTTTTGTTTCAGGTTGAAAATACATGGACCAAAGCTTTGGGAAGTCGTAAAGAGAGAGAAGAGAGGCCTTTAAAGACTTTAATCAATATCCACTCAATGAGAAATTTCATGAAGACATTTAGCAGAGGCTTTAGAAGTAACATGACTAATATCCAAGTCTGCAGTGAACGTTTTATTTCACTTTAACCTCAAACTGGTGCTTTTGAGAACAGGAATGTCCAGTCAGTGTCGGACAGCAAAGTTAACATGCTGAATGATTCTAACATAGTGGCAGACATGGTTGTTTGTATGTAAATGATCTCTCTCCACACGTGTGTGTGAGTCTGCGTGTGTGTGCGTGCGTGTGCGTGTGTGTGTGTGTGTAAGTGCGTGTTGAATTAATATCCAGCAGACCCCGGGGTGGACAGAAGGAAAGGAGGGAGAGAGGAATTCGGGGCTGAAGAGATAGATGGAGCGGAGGGGCACCACTTTGTAGACAGGTGGACAGGTAGCAACAGAGGAGTCATTGTCCACAGCTTAATCAGGCAGGCAGGTGTGCCGCTCGCCCCCAGCAGCACAGCGCACTCCTTGACTCCTTGCCTCCTCCCGGCTATCGCTCTCCTCATGCAGTCTTATTAATGTGGCTCAATGTGCCTGCAGTCATGGCTAGTAATATTAAGTTTGCCTTAATATTGATGGAATAGAAAATAATATGTGATGTTGTTGGAAAGCTAGCTGCAGGGTGAGGAATCACTTGAACACGAGCTATGCCATGGACTCATATAGTCATGGAAATAAATGGAACAGTGTTGAGTGCATAATTACTTTAATATGCACACATGCCCATGAGGTGGGATTTTCTGTTGGTGAAATAATGCAGACAGGACAGTGAAAGAGTGAGGAACATTTAATTTAAAAGACATCTTTAGGGTGAAATAAAGATTACAAATCTGAAAGTAATTAATGCAAAGAGCCGGGTACAAAGAGAAAGGGGGTGCAGTGAATGAGTGAGATATAGTTGTAGATATATTGTAGTTCAAGCAGGCGATTCTGCCAAGCCGGGGCTAGGTTGATAAATCTGTCAGTGGTGCGGCCAGCTACACAGATCCAGGTTACTGTAGGACTTGACTTAGCTGCTCCCCAGCTGGCTTGGACCTCATCCAGAGCCTCATACTATATCCTGGACTGGTTCCAAGCCCCTGGTCTGTCCTTACCCAGCCTCAGCCCACACCTCTACTCGCCGGACGTCCTCTTGGCACTGTGCCTAGCAGCTTTTGTCTCATTCTGTGGACTGCTCAGCTTCTACCCGACAGCCCTCCTGCCTTAAGCATTTGTAGGACTTTTCTGTCTCTACCCGCTAGTTTTTACAAATTTTTAAAAACTCTAAGCCAGCTAGTGCGAAAATATATTTCATTGAAAAGAACAATCGAGGGAAGACCCTGGGTGTTATAGCCCAAAATAGAGAACGCAATACTGTAAAGATCTACTTTCCCTCTTTAGTAGATTGTCTGTCTGAGATGTTCTCGAAACTCAAAACAGTTTACTACTGTGGCCTGTTTCATGCCCTTGACACCGCTTTTAGAGCCATAGCATCGGTTCTCGGGGACTCTAAATTTTGCGATCCGTCGGTCAAAGTCTGGTCGCACTCTTATTTAACCTGCGGTGAGGTTCGGGACCTATTACTGTCCATGTGGCCACGAGGCCGCTCAGCGGTCCAGATCATTGTGTTCTGGTGGTTTGACGACCTTGGTCCTCACATAGGGGGTTTGACGGCAGAGCTGTTTTTTTGTCTGGCTGCGGCTACATGCATGCTTTCAATTTGCAAGCTGTGCTTCGGAAGAGTTAATGCTCTGTGGTGATTTGCATTTTCTTCTTTTTTTTTTACTGTCCTCAAATCTATCCAACAGTGATGCAATGGAGATGCAATGTTCTTATCGCAGCCCATACGCTCAGTGCTGTGTGTAAACAGATGTTACAGACATATGGCTCATTTGCAGTGAAGAAAGGTCTCTTGTTTAGAGTACAATGAGAGAGAAAAGACAGCTCTGTGACAGGGCATGAAGCTGACCGGAGGCAGGCAACTCTCAAAAGGTTTGCCTTAATTTAAATGTGTTTTTTTCCTCCACTAAGATGTCTTTTTTAAAGTTTGGTCAGCGGTTAAAAAAAAACAATGTTTGTCAGTCGGTATCAGTCCCAAATACTGCAGCCTAACTGGCCGACAACCCCAGCTAGTCCGTTGTAAATGCTGAGAGCAGGATTTTAATACACACGGCAGTTTCTGAAGTGGATTGTAGAAATGGAGAGTCAAGACCTGGTCTGCTTTTGAGACGCTAAATAGAGTTGGTCCAAACATAATTTAACGTTATATTCAATTAAAAAGAAGTGTATGTAGCAACTGATGTATTGCTCTGCTCCACAACAGATTGAATATGGTAGTTTTTATTTTCTCACGAGGGAGCCAATAACACAATGGTTTCCTTTTTCTGCAGTAATAAACGCCACCATGGTAACATCAATGATTGTGTTGCAAATGGCTGATAAAGCGTTTAAAGAGTTTCATGAAAATATACAATTCATTGCACCTTTTCTTGGCTCTGCAGAAAGACAGAGAGTAACTTCCTATTACTTCTTCCTGTCAGACAAAAGAAGATGAATGTTGGTATCGGGTTGCAATATATATCTCTGCTCAGTGTATTCTTTCACTGTGTTTGGATCCTCTGCTATGAGAAGTCTTCTCAGGTTTACTATGTTGTGTACACAAGCCATACCATGATGTCAGGAAAAGCCATTGTTTAACAGGAGCCCCATCATTAAGAATGAGGTTCGTGGCATGTTTCGTGCTGCTCTGCTCCCATTTGCTGACAGTTTGACAGTCAAAACGAGCCTGACGGTATCATGAAATCTAACAGCGGTTCACTGAGGAAAACTAATATGACTAATCAATGAAAGGGAAGCGGCAGTGGGGAAGAGATGATGTCTTATGGAAGATGTGAAAGTTGTTAGAAATTACTTAGAAAATAGTGCTGCAGAATGATGGGCACAAAGGGAGTGATCTACTACTCTACAGTATTTGCAGGATGAAGTAAAGACACATTTGGTTCTGCAGGTTGAGTTGCGGTACACTTTGGGCAAACTAATCAAGTATCAATGATCTGGTTTGTGAAGTTTGTATATGTAAACATTTGTCACAAACAATTATCCAGAAGAAACAGCATTAGCTTGCTCCAGTAGATGCTTGGCTTCCTTGCTGCGTCTCCGATGTGACAGCATCAGGGTGTTGTTTTTACATTTGGAAAGCATCCTGCAGAACACAGAATACATTATTCAACTGTTTTTCCAGGCTGTGTACTCCTCGGGCTGGACAACCTGAACGAGATGAGTGAAATTGGTGGATTTCCCATGAAAGAAAAGCCCCGTAAATGATACATAATCATAACTTAAAAAAAGCTTTTTTTAAATTCTTTTGTGCATTTGAACATATGCTATGTGTACATGTTCAAAGTGTGTGTGCGTGTTTACAGCGTGTATGTGTGCACGCTACTAACTACTAGTTCCAATAATTCATGCACAACATTTAACAACGCCTCCTTGTTTTATTCTGCCGTCAACCTGTATTTAACATAAACTACTATTTCACGAGCAATTAACTTGGCCCAAAACAAAGTCTATGACTGAGGGGAAGACTGATGGGGTTGATGGGAGGCAATAATTGACCGGGTGAGTGAAAATGGGTGAGGAAAAGATAGAGTCGGTGAGTGAGGGAAACAAAGAAGCGGGTCAGGGAGTCAGCGAATGTCAGCACATCCAAATCAGATGCCGGGCCCTCACCCATGACCTTGGCACAGTTGGATTTGCAGTTCCGAATACAGTAAGTATGTCGGTGAGGAGAAGACAGATAGTTTGACCTAAGACCTCTTCTGTGTCACTATGATTCACAATCAGGACTTTCTCTTTCAGTTCAAAGACTGCCAACTAATTCAAAATGCTGCCCTCCTAATATACAAGTTATGTTTGTGCTTATTTTAAAGCCAATGAGCAAAGTTGACTTTGGTTGTATATAAATACACTACATGCTAGCTAACAGCTTGGCTGTAACAGTATTTTGTTTGGCAGCCTGTGTTGCGTTTAAATGTCCGTGAGCTTTGTTGTTCGTGATGTGTCTTCCTTGTGGTTTGAGTTTGAAGTATTTATTGATGTTGGGTGTTATTTGCTGGTGTGTTTTTAGATTACGACCTGTCATAAAGTAATATTTGTTGTTGATATTTGTAGACATTCATTGTTATTGTTGGTTCTAACAACTATTGGAGTTTCTTTGTGGGGTTTTTTTGTGTGAAAAGCTTGCAGACTAGTTTTTTGTAAATGTTTGGCTACTTTGTGGCTTTAAACTTGTCACAATGAAATGAAACCCTGACATGTACATTGTCATGCTGTATACTAATTTAAACTTTAAAACCCCTCAACCTCTTGAAAAGGACATCAAACAATACAAACACATCTCCAATCTATCCATTGTGTGAGATATAGCTTCAGAGACGACATAATATAATGTATGCTACAATGCTAATGCACAATATCAGGCTTTACTTTAATCTTGTGATTATTATACAGTTGTTATTGATTATCGTTGAACACTTTGACTTCAGGAAAATAAGATTTCTTTCCGATCTAATGATGATAACTCTTGTGCGCTCTAATATTACTGACATAATCGGCATTCAAACACATAAAAAACATGTTTCTCTCACTCTGTTATATTTGTATTGAAGGACATGCAGACAGTTTTCAAAGTAATAATAGATATCAGTCGTGTTTGAAAATTGATGATGAAGTTCGCCCTTCAGGGCAAATCTAAGATAAGTACACTTTTCTGTTCACACCTTATACCTCATTTGTTACTACCTTTGGCACAGATATAGCATTTTGGAAGCATATTCTAGTTGTAAGACTTCATGACTAACTTAAAGGTTCATATGTTACCTTCTATTCATATCTCATCAATATGTGCTTTAGTTCGACATTTTCAGAAATACACTGTATCGTAAAGATGAAAACTGGAAAACCCGTAGACACTTAGCTTATTCAGCTTAGCGTACCAATGACACTGGAAATAAGGAAACAAATCCAGCTGACCCGTTCTGGAGCTCCCGAGTGGACAGTGTTAAGCGTACATGTGTATGAATGCTATTGTTTTATGACGTACACTAGCCATTTTATTTATTTACTTTCTTATTTCCTTTCCTACCATTTGACAGAGTTCTCACACACACACACACACACACACACACACACACACACACACACACACACACACACACACACACACGCACACACACAAACATGCACGCAAGCAAGCACGCACAACTTGAAATCACTCCGTTCTCCCATACACTTCCTCCATGATGTCAGGATCATTAGAATTTTATAAATTTTGGCTTTGCAAGGTTTTGCTTCTGAAGTGCCTTAAGATGCAGCCAATCCACATGATCAATCAACATTTCATCTTTCACACACTCTTTTCATCAATGCTTTGGAAGTTGATGGTCCACTACCGCTGCTGAACATCGACACACCCTCTGTCCATATGACCATAATGTCAAATTTATGGCTCACAAGCTCACATTTTACTTTATTATTGAAGGCCTTGGAGAGGCATATTCATGGTTCTGTGCAGAGGTCAGGTTGCAGCCTTTATTGCCTAGGTAAAGAAAACACAGTGAAAAATGTTTCAGGCTTGAATGATTGTCAGCTATAAGAGTGGTGTATAGACAAAACAGGAAGGCCCCTGGTGTTGTTTTATTACCAGGAATCACTAACAGTGCCAGAGACTCTCTTATAAAACATACTGTATAACCTTGCTTGATCCTTTGCTCTGATTGGTTGGTGTGTTGTCATCACCTATCGAATGTTCTGTGGTTTAACTCATAGTGTGAATGGGGCCCTATGCTACTGTTCATATCACGTGGTGAGAGAGATCTCGAGGCGTCTGAGGTAATGTGTGATCCTCCTCTATTTTGACAGTCCTTGCATTTTAGCGGGGGTATTACTTCATGGTATGTGTGCCGCTGTTGCTGTTGGCAAAGTGGTTCCAGTTGATTCCTCTTTGCAGGATGATGCCTGTTTGGATTGTTTGACCTTGGAATCCATTCAATTGCCTGACAGGCAGGGTTAAGCTAAACAAAGCCAACATGGGCAACTGTCCCACACCACAGCTGGAAGGGACTATACTCTGTGTGGACACGGTCCACAGCACAGCTCGGCACCGATCGTGAGGTAATAGGAACATTACCGAGACGTTAAAGCACAATGATGGGATATTAAGCAGCAGGATAAACTGGAGTTGCCAGTATGTCTCTGCTATCCCTTCATTTTCTTGCGGTCACAACAATTTAGACCTAATAGGGGGTAGTGAAAGGATAATAGTTACGTATGTACAGCCACAATTTCAATTATTCTCTCCTCCAACTTCAGACGGCAGCAAGAAATGTTTAGTGCTACAATTATTTGTGTTTGTATAATCATAAGTGTTTACCATATCTTGTATTCATTTCTTGAACTAATGCGCACAAGTTATTGACGTTACCAAATCTTCCAGCTGTGTGCAGCTGGACAGTTGCTAAAGAATCACATCCATTGGCACAATGATCTCTTGAAACTTGTGGCGTCTTACTGAAGGCCAGTTGAGTCTCTGATATAAGTATTTTCACATCTGTTGAACACTTGTCTTGAACATAGATATAACTTTTTCAGGAAGCATGGAATTCATTATGCATTAATCAATCACATAATATTTTATTTAGTGTCAGTTATTTACAGTGGGTCATATTAGTCATAACCAATGAACTATAGAGCTTTGACCGCTCAGCGACTGGTGAGCAACAGGGAGATCAATTCTGAAGACTGACGGGGTTAAATGACATTAGCGGTATTTAATCTAATTTGCAGTCATTTGTTGATGTTCAATTCTGGGTATGTGGAAAGAAAATATTTTAAGTGATAACAGGTAGCCTGCTGTCTCTGCTCATTATAGCATCTCAATTTCACCGTGTGTAGCGCCAAGACACACATGGGCCTGAGTGAAGAAGAAATACACCCCGACCTGAATGCACTACCAGGGTTCCCACACCTCTGAAGAAACGTCATCATTTAAAAATGGTATTGTTCAGGTTTTCATGTGGAAAGATTTAGAAGAGCCAAGTGTTTAAATGCCATTCTCTTTTTGATTTTTTTTTTTACAGAAGTAAAATAACAAAAACACACACACACACACACGCACACACACACGCACACACACAGATGGAGACAGACGGAGATCAAGGCCTTCTTACTAACGCAATCCTACCACAGTGCCAGGAGTAGGTGGTGAAATCTCATGTTTGGAGGCAGGAGGTCATGCTTGTTATTTTTGAGAGGATCAGGCCCTGTGTTACTGAGGCCTTACTGATGTATTTTATATCGTGCAGACAGGTCCCCCTGGTTTTACAAGAGCCCTAAGCACTGAGACTGCAGTTGTCAGCTCAACCCCTTCAGAGCTGTGGGCCTGTGGGACAGGGCAGTGAAGGCCTCACAGGCCACTGAAATTTAGAGTGAAACAGGGATGGATTTGTTGTATAGATGTGTTTTTATTATTTATGTCTCTGCACTGAGTTTGATAGTGTAATGGACAGTGACTGGTTTAAATCTCGTCAAACAATCAGCCCACTTCTTGTTTGTATATGTGTAGACCCTGTTGGCAGAAACTGTGTAAAATCACAATAGCCAAGTAGAAAGGTAGAAAGCATTAAACCATTAAACATGCAAGTGTGTGTTGAACAAGTTGGGTTTCCCCAAACTCTGACTCTAGTAAGTATTGTGTGCCAGAAAGTAGTTCTCTAAAACCTAATCCACCAAAATGTCGGCAAAGAAATGTGTATACACTGCGTATATATTTTAACGGCGCAATGACTTTATACATTTTGGGAAACCATTGGACTCAGGAACTTAATTAGAATCTCATCAAATGTCTTACAGGTTCAATAATTTTGTCCTACATATTAGCTTTCTACAGCAGATATTTCGGTAGCACTTCATAATAAGTACACACTATTTATCATTAGGAAAGCATGAATAAACACTTAATTCATCCTTTGTAAAGCATTATTCATAATTCCTTAGTATGCCATTTATAAACACAATTAGAAATGTTTCATTCTTGATTAATAAACTTGGGTTTTCATACCTTATAAATGATGGATTCCCCATTTGTAAATGAAGCATTAAGGACTTATAGAGGATAAGATCATTTGTAAAGTGTTAGTAAACTATAAAGGAATTGTTGCAATTGTTACTACTCGTAAATTAAGTATTAGTTAAGTATCTTCTGCAACCTCATCTAAAGTGCAGACTATCTTTGCTTTACAAAGCATTTGTAAGCCGTCCTCAAAGCCAGCAGAAGTCTCAGTTATCTTCTCAACAGAAAGGGAAATAGATACAGAAAGTGATAAAGAACATTAATATGATGGTGCTGCGGTCAGAAAGTCTCAGTCCCTTCACCTTGCTGGAGTTATTTCTGACCGGGCACCCTGATGGGACACACCGGGTGGGACACACCCTGATGGGACACACCGGGTGGGACATACCCTGATGGGACACACCGGGTGGGACACACCCTGATGGGACACATGCTGGTGGAAAACACACTGGTTGGACACACCCTGATGAGACACACCCTGATGGGACACACGCTGGTGGGACACACGCTGGTGGGACACGCCAGGTAGGACACACCAGGTCCAGAGCATAACGGTGTGTCCCACGTTGGTGACGTGTCACCACCTTGGTATGTTAGTGTGCCATTATGCTGTGACAGTGGGACAGCATGCACAATAACAGTACCCTAAACCTAAAGATCTAAATGTATTATTGGTTGTATGATTTCCTTGTGCCACATCAAATGTCTTATTACAAGCTGTGACATAAGAAATAAAGAATTTCTTTTTTCCAGCAGTTTTAGTGTATAATGAACTGTTTTTGTGGCAGCACTTTACGTTTTCATCTTCCACTAAAAATAAAATTTCCTCATATTATTTTTCCACAGTAGAAAAAACTGTTGAAGACGACACTATGCAGTAAGCTATTTTCTTTGGACTGTCTCAAAAATGTCTCAAAATGTGCTGCCGAGCAACCTGAAGTATTTTATAATAAATTGCGTGCTGCAAAAAAATTGTAACTTTGTATATGAAAATGAGTCAAAAGATTAACAATGGATTCAGGGAATGGAATGAATCACCTGCTTTAATCAAAAGGATATGTTCAGCTGGAAGAAAAGAGAAGAAGAAAAAAAATTAAACAACTCCTCCTTATGACATGACAACATCACTAACGATAACAATTATGATACCACAAAAGATTAATCCACGCGGGGGCACTATCAAAATGACTGGCTTTTCCTGCGCAACCTATCACATGCTGGGAGTGTGTACAGACAGACTGATTGTGTTTAACAGCCCCTGAATCATCTCACTTAGGGCCTGTCATGACGCACAGGGGCAAACAGTCTCAACTCTGCTCTCATTCTCTTTAGATACTTTGCAGCGGGTGATGAGCCCAATAAATAGGATTCAAGTGTTGTTTAGCTGCAGTTTCCAGCTCACTTCCTCTTAATTTCTTGAAGTACAACAATGTTGGCAGCAAGGAAGATAAGCTCCTAGCTTTTCCAACACCACTTGAGTGTGTTTGATATTGGACCAGAGTCAGCGAAGCTATCAGCTGCTGCGGTGGGAAAAGGCTCTAAATTTGGCAAAAGTTGTGTGCCGATAAGCAGTGTGTCCTGTCTCTCTCCGTGTGCACGCAAACCTGCTCATCAGTTATTTTAATTCCTTTAGTTTCTTAAATGAACCCAGACGCCTACATATGTACACACACACACACACACACACACACACAATAATTGCGTCCTAGTTGATTACAGTGTGCTGTGTGTGATAGAGGTGGTAGTTGTCGGTCTTTGTCCTGCTTTGAGGTAGCTGCATCGCTGGAGTTGTGGGTGGGCTTGCAAGATTGTCATGCTTGGCAGATGGTAATTTGGGGTTGAGTCTGTGGTTAGTATTGGGGTAAGGATATAAGTTATGGCTGGTGTTGGTTTGACTAGGAGGAAGTCAGAAGAAGGGAACAGTAGCTCAGGCCCTCTCTCTGCTGCAGATGAGAAAGCTCTGTGGTTTCCTCCTCTTGTCACTCTATCCTTTTTCTTCTTTTTGTGTTCCTTAGTTCTTTGGAGGAAAGAAAGGGAAAACGAGAAGAACATAGAACAAAAAGAGGACACTAAGAGACAGACAGAGAGGGAGACAGGGGAAGCGAGGAGGGAACAGGACAGGGCAGGAGCCAGGGAGAGGCAGTGTTTGAAGTTAAACAAAACGAGTCCGTATCCTGAGGAAGTGACTGTTGCCAAAGACAGGGATAAAGATGGGACTGTTCCTCACGGTCTGTGAGTGCACATGATTACAAGTGTACTTTATGTGTGTGTGTGTGTGTGTGTGTGTGTGTGTGTGTGTGTGTGTGTGTGTGTGTGTGTGTGTGTGTGTGTGTGTGTGAGCTTACATGCTTTACAGTGTTTCTGTTCAATAATGTCACAGTCCTACATCACAAACCACATACTTCAGCGTGCAGTCATGGCTCTTTTTCACTGCTCATGCTTCCCTTCACTATCACACCACATTTGTGCCCTCTGCTTAGCCCTCAGGGTAATAAATTAAGCTGCACTCACCGTTTGTCTCGTCAGAGCCCAGCAGGGAGGAGGGGGGGGGGGGGATTTTTTCCCTGGGTCCATTAATGAGGAGCTGATTGGGTGCTAACAAGGAGCACTTTGTGGATTGTAGATCATGTCGCTGTGCCTAAGAAATAGTGCTTTAGGGTCTTCAGGGTCATATCTATTTAAATAATTTGAGATTGTGCGTGTGTGTGAGTTCTTTCTTATTTCTGTGTCTGTGAGTTCGATTTTGATAGCAAGGGTCTTTTTGCAAAGTGAGGATTTTGGCTGGTCTTCACTCCCTCAAAGCGTTGTTTGAGGGTTAAGACTTGTTTCTAGTAAAGTTAAAAGTGAGGTGGTCTACACTCCCATTAAGACAAGGAAAGGTGTCTACTATAGTTGTGAGGTAAAGGTTAGGATGGATGGCACTGAGGATTATGTTAAAAGGTCCTCACAGGCAATATGTGTGTGTTTGTGTTCCTGTATGGTAGTATGATGTCAGGGACCTTAAAGCTTTCCTCATCCTAACAAGATGGATGAGCTCACATGTAAATGCATGCTTGTGGTTTGAGGTGTATTTTCATGCATGTGTGCATGTATACAAATACTTATGGTGGGACACTGAGGGTGTTCAGAGTGGTATTAGCTCTGTCGTAATGACACACAGTGGTGGAAGACCGCAGCCACCCAGACAAACTCACCCAGTGAAGCTGCTCGGGGCACAAGACACTCAGAGATTACACATTAGTGTGCGTGTGGTTGTGGGGTGTGTTGGCACTCCCATCTCAGTCTAGAGTAGTCTAGACTCTATAACAGCCCTGTTGTGGAACGGCTAATCAACGACGATGAAGCAGTGGAAATAAAAGAGCGCAGGGAGAGAAAAAAAGGTTACACCGGAGATTTAAGAATGAGCGACAGGATCAAACTCCCTGAAAAAGAGAGCTGTGGAAAGGCAATGAAGCATGAAACGACTGGCTGCATGGCGTTTGCACTAAAGGTTATCTGTCCTGGATTGATTATCAACTTCCCTGTAGAGATTTAAATAGTAATCAGTGCGGTTTGGGTATGATACGAGTGGTGAAATTTTCACAGAACATATTTTATGATTGTGGGCGTCGGCCCTCTCAACAGATAGCATGATGAATTGGCTCGGCTGACTGCCACTCAATATTGACTCTCCTCTCTCTTGTACCGAAAAGTCCCTTGTTTTCTCTGAGCTGTCAGACCCCTCCATGCAGGTTTTGGAGAGTTTTCAAACGTAGGACCACATGCCTGACAGACTGATTGAGAGGAAAATGATTTCAAAACCACATCTGATAAGTGAATGCACATCTGTTTAATAGCATGAATAACTCATGTGCATGTGTTTTTGTGTCTATGGATACTATATGGATACTTTATCCCTCTCTATGGGTCCATGTGTGCAATTATATAAGAGCTATCCTGGGCTTAACCTTTTGCCTGATGTGACTCAGAGACATTGAGAGAATGATGAGAGATAAAGTCATGTGTGTTTAGTAATTACAAAGTCCAGCCAAACTGTTGCTCATTCATAGAAAAGTTACTTTCCGACCCACTTCTTGGTTAGCATGTTCAAAACCTCTCAAGCACATATTTATAGGCACAGACATGTTCTTTGGCACTGGATAACTAGAATGTCTTTCGTGTGTTTTTTGTACCGGAAACAACGTTTCATGCACCCTCTGAGATTAATCTGTTTTGCTCCATCTGATTCTTTGGCTCATATGGAGAACTCAGCTGTTCATGTGTAAAGTGCTAACACACACCCCTTAAGGTGAATGGATTTCTACTTGTGTCTAGGGGAATCGTAACTACAGAGATTTATGGACAATGACGATGAACATCAGTATTTTTGTTCTGGTGTACGCCTGGCTGAAGCATAACTGCAGTCTGTTTTTTTTACTCTGCGTTTATGATTTTGGCTGTGTGGGTTGTGTGTTTGTGTCTGGACAACAGCAGGGCCCAGAGGCTTGAGCGTGATAGAGAGGTTAGCCAAAGCATAGCCAAAGGGTCTGCGTCTGGGTTTGTTGAATAGAATGTTTTGATGGATTGTATTATCTGGACAAAGAGCCGAAAGCTCTTAGTCCAGCTATGAGATGTCTGAGTTGTATGTGTTGCTTATGTATATGGCTAAGGGGAATTGTCATGAGCACCTAAAAGATATTGGGAGCTCCAGAGGAACATGACAACTCCAAACACATTAGCAAACACCACCCTGGAACTGTTTAGACGTCCGTCTGTTTTTGCTTTTTGCAATAAGTAGAAAAACACAGAAAAGGACGTGCAGTGACGTGAATATGTGGCAAGCGCATCAGACTGAATTAAAGGTAGAATGAAACGAGTATGTGGCGCTTACCAGAAAGAACATTGGAACAAGTTGAGAATGTCTTCAATGGTCCATATAACTGCATCTATACGTCCACACGGGGTGCTAAGCCAGCGGAAAGGTCATGGCCAGACCATGCAGATGAAAAGCCTGTTGGTCATTAAAATAAATTCTCCAGACAGTGGTGAGTCACTGGCGGTTGATTTGAAGGTCAACAGTTACCATTCCTCATAAATTAAACATACTGTATCTGGCTGTGCACGGGTGAGATGTTTGTTGATAATACATTTTGATATGTGCCTTTGCATGTGTTTTGTGTGATTCATCATTCTTCAGGGCAGCGACGATGGCGTATATGACTGGGAGAAGCACAGATTATACAGATTCAGCTTTCTGCTCAGAGTGAGAGAACAGAGGGAGGGTGGGACTGAAAAACTGGCAGCATGAATGAGAAGTGGGGACATCTGGTGTGGTTGTTTATTTACCCAGAGAGGAAGTGACAAAACAGTTTTCTTTCATCCGTTGGCTCAATGGGTTTATTTGTCCAATCAATGCTTTAATCTCATTCCTCTGTCTTTGTACCACTGTTTTCCTTTTTCCATTCCAGTTTGTTTTTGTAATGACTGTTGGAACCCGAATAAAGACGCTGCACATACATAAGGAACCAGTATATCGTGTCAGACAGCCTTTTGGGAGAGTATAACACAGGACGGATACATTTTATTTGAATCCCTTCACATTAGAGGTGAGACATGGAACTGAAACATCTTCCAGCTTAATTGTGTGAAACACACATAACTATATACTACTGTAGCTAAAAGATTGGTAGTGACATGTAAAGTGCTTCAGAGAAGACTTATTTGTGTATGCACACCCGCATTTCATTGGTTCCCTTGAAAAAAGCAAATGGGATTTTTTTTCATTGGACTTGGAATTATTTCAAAAAAATAATCTCTCTGGCAAAAGTTTATGATACTCACAAGTTTTTGTTTTTTTTTCAGGAAGATAATCTTCACAAATGAACACTAATAAATAAATGTAATCCCTAAAAGTAAAAAGCTAATGTTGGGCTATAAACAACTGTTGCATAAGCGCGAGTAAACACAATGAGCTTCAACGGCTGGCTTTTCAGCTTTCTTTACAAGAGTCAGATACAATTGAAACTTCTCTTGTGTCTGTACATGAAGTATGGAGCTGGAGCTGGGAGTCGATTAGTTTAGCTCTGTTTAACGACTTAAATTGAACTGCTTACAACTCATCGATCAACCTGCAATGATGGATCATAAGTATGTATTGGTTAGCTGTAAAACGCGGGAGGTCGAAAAGGTTGATAACCACTGACGTAAACCTTCGGGGTCCTCATGTACTCCAAAACGGACATGGACGCAGACAACAAAAACACAGGTGCAATTAAGGTTGGTCAACAATTCAAAATGAGGATTCTCATATTGTGAATGAATAATCTACAGAGATATTGTAATGCACAATTTTGTCTTCCAAATTGATATAAGAAGTGCGTAATAAAACTTCTCAGAAGATCTCGTCACTTTGCACTCCAGTTCTTCATTAAATGAGAAAATACTGAGTACTTTTCATTTTTCAAGTATATAATTCACACAAGAGTGTATAAAAAGAAAACATGCTATATAGTGAAATATTTTGTTATTAAGATATAAAATAACCTATATCTTGAGTGAACATTGTGTGGGGTCTGTTGATGGCACTGAGCTATAGTTTCACAACATTTTCTACACCTGTAATTTTCCTGCTATGATAAGTCCAAGTAAAAAAGCTTCACCTATTAAGTCAGAGCTCAATAGGCAGGTTATGAATCGGGATGTCATCTTCTCTGAACTACACTTTAAAAAAAAGTATGGCAAAAAGCCTGGATGAAATGAATGCAGCTGGAAAGTTGAAATTACAGATTTAATCTATCCTATAGGCCTTTTTTTTTCTGCAGACATTTTGAGTTGTCACAGTGGGAAAAGCACGGGTGGAACTAAACACATTAGGGATGGCCGTGTTGATTTGTTGTGACCCAGTTAGCCATGTCAGTGAGCCGGCACGCACAAATCCATGGCTTGACACTGACACCCCTAACAGCCATTATTGATGCTATTTATTACACCCCTGCTTTTACGACTCTGGCGTGTCCGAATGTCTGCTGTGAAAAAGACATTAAGTCACGTAACCCTGTTGTGGTGTAAAACCATGTTGTTGGCATAACATCTCTCCTCAACCTGAACTAAGAGTTTCTGAGTTAATGCTCTTTTTATGACAGCTACTGTGTTACCTTGTGGAAGTCAAGCAATTACTCTAATGAATATTCAAATATTGCATGATATCTGCTGAGTGGAAAACGGGTGCAGCTGTTATACATCCTGTTAATCTATTTTTTTCTTCCTAGTTTTTTGCCAGGGTTCCACATTTCTTTGCAGAACTGTGAACTCTGAGAGTCCCCCAGCTCTCACATTGACTGTTTAGATTAAGTATAGCACTATTTGGCCTTCACAATATGGCTGCACTCCAGCAGGGCTTTCCCCTGCCGAATTCATTGAGAAATGTTTACCTTCACACTCGAACATGCATCCGAGGTCCCAGAGCATGAGGCTAATGGACACAAGTTGCAGGTGCTCTGCTGTGTGTTGGATGCAAACTCAAAACACAGACATAAATTCATACACCAAATACCCTACTAAAACAGCAGAAAACAAGTGTCAATATGAAAAATAAGCTGCTATTAGTTTGCACGGTTTTACCTTCCACTGTGAAGGTTGTTATTATTTACAGGATATGAAACCTTTGGTATGTGAGGCAATATGTTGCACAGATGTTAAAGAGCTTTCGTACATGACCCAAACGCATTTCTAATGTCTTTCTGTGTGAAAGTTTTGTTTGTATTCCTTTGAATATTACGGTCTACTTCATACAGGATCAACATTTTTTATGATTTACTCTTTTGTTGGATTGTGATTTTCTCTTCATGCAGGATCTTTATACATGATCTGTCTGTACATTTTTGTAATTACACAAACCACAATAGTGTCATTGCTGGTTTGTTTGTGCTGTGATTGAATTGTTGTACACTTGTGATTTTTATGGAAATCTGCACTTCTGCGTGTCTTCCTGCTAGCGTTTTTGCTCCTATTGAAAGAAAAACCTGTCCATGTGACCTGTCGGAGGATCTTTCTGAAGGATAATCAACTGGGGCACAAAATGTAGCTTTTTACAACTTGAACCTGGGAACTTTCCTTTCTGCCATCTCACTTAGCACATGCACACACTTTTAAAACGTTTGTGATAACAGTTTCTGAATTATTGTAGGGCCAGTATGATCATTAAGGGGTTTAGTTGACCTTTTGTGTCTACTTTAAGCTCTCACTGTACAGTTAATGGATATAAAGGGTTGGATTCATGCTTTTGTTTAAAATATAAATACTTTGTGGCTCCTTTGTGAGGAGTCTTTGGCAGTGGGTTTATTTGGTTTCTGTCTACTTTTTTTTTTTTTAGGGGCTATGTGTATGTCTGGCTTTGATGATTTTTATGTCCGTGTGAATGCCTCCTCATTGACTATTTGGTCTCAGTAAGCATTCTGTGTTGGTGGGTGATCAATTATTTGATGACTCTTGTTTAGCTGTGTGAGTCATGAGAATGAACATCGTTCGATGCCCAATCTTAGTCAGCAGACGTTGACTAAAATAAAGTCTGCAGGGTTGCAGGAATATGAATTGCATTAACAATACTGACTTACATAGACACATGTCTGGTACAAATAAGCGGTCTTGGAACTTTCCAGAGACACAACACATATTACTCACTGTCTCTTTTCGGACTTCTTTTGTTCTTTGGGTGTTTTGTCTTTCATTCTCCTTAACTCTGTTCAGGTTGAGGCCACATGTGCATTAAACAGCTTTCAACTGTGTAAGATTAAGCTGGTCTGTCGAGCTGGCTTCAGGTAAAAATAGGGCATGCCACTGCTTGGGCCTCTGACTAGTTCTGCTTTTTAACCAAGTTTGTACCACCCAAAATGTCCATAGCAGCTATTTATTGAAGATTAATTTTGTGTAATTCTAGTCGTTTGCTTATTTAAGTTATATTGGTTGATGAATTAGGATTGTATTTTATTTTGATAGTTTATAGTTTAATTATTTGTCGTTGTTAGATTGGTCATTGGTTCATTAATTGGGTAATGCTATTGGCACCTGGGGTTTACTTAAAGGAATAGGCGGGTACAGGACCAGGATGCACCTGCGTAGCGCTATGTTCTTGTACCGGCTCACCAGAGAGGCAGCATGGGGGGTTCTTTTGTTTGTTTGCTTGTTTTTGTTAACTTGCATCAAATATCAGAAAAACCGGACTCCCTCATAGACACTGCATTTTTTTTAGCTGCGTCATTCACAGACCTACGGTGCATCAGTGGCTTTTTGATTTTGTTTTTTTTCTTCTTTTATTTATGTTTATATTGTATTATTTTGGGACAAATGGCCACTACAATGTCCATGCAAATATAAATATGTCAAGTACAGAGGCGTCGTCTCTAGGATTTTGACACATCCGGGGCTTAGCCTTGAAAAGTATAGCAGATGCGCGCGCGTGGCGCGCAGCTACATTTTTAGGCATAGAAACACTCTTCACATACCTTACAGGTACCTGCTCTTCTGGACTGAATTGAATTGAGGCATTTCATGAAAAAGAAAATAAACAAGATGGTTGGACGTTACACCCTCACATTAATTAACTTTAGCTACTTTCCCCTCCAGAAGAAGCCCAAGCTTCATTATTTGTCGGTATACAATTCTCACACACTACAATTGCATTTACAGATAGATGCTATAAATAACAGAAAGTTTATATTTCCCATGTAATATCAACTAGCAGCTACATCCCTCTAGTAGTTCCAGCTGCAACACACAATTTCTATTCCCATTACCTCTTTAATTCCTGACCACCTTTGGGGGAAAAACATTGAAATCTTGTTTTGTGACATCTTGTTATGCTGCTACCCAAAGACAGCAGCCTGCTGTTGTGAAGTGCGTCACTGGTTAAGTAAAGAAACATGAATGGAGTTTAAACATTTTGATGTTCACACCATGAACAATTCAGCAGTTTGAGTCTCGTGATAATTGGTCGTGGAAATACAGTTTTGTTGATGATGGATTTGCAATATTTTTTTCATCATCCTTGAGATTCCCACAATGCTTTTAAAAATGTCAAATGGCAAAAAGCTCTGCATTCACAATTTATGATACATTATTTATGAGGCACTGTTTATTTGAACAGGATTTTCAATTTTCTTGTCTTGCTTGTGTTTTGTCTTCAGACAGCAGGGAAAGTGACTCATACCATCTGCCATCCGAATCACAAATAGTCCATGACAAATTCATTTGTGAGAGGCTTTCTATTTTAATGATGGTGTCTTTTGTGTGAATTGATGTTTTGACAGTATATTCCTTTGAATAGATGTGATCAAAACACACCTAATTTGTGGTACATGTCTTACAACACTTAAAAATGTTTGCATGAACTCGGTTTTACTATACAACGTACTGTGTGTGTCTCTTCTGCATACTTTGTAGTGCAACTACATGCAAAGGTGCAGCATTAACTTAATATAGCAATCTCCTCAATTCGCCAGGTTTAGGCCAACACCGTGAGAAACACTGTTTAATCCAAGCTTCTCTGTTTTATTCTTTCCATGAGGTGAAAGAAGGCCTGTAGTGGTAAACCTCTCATAGTTTGAGAAAGAATAAACAGTAAACATTGTGAATAAATAAATAAAGCTGTAATAAAACCACTAAAGAGGAAGTTTTAATTCTGCGCCGGTTGTTATTTTTTATTTACAACTGAAAGTGGAAAACTGCTCTGATTTCCAAGGCAATCAAAGACTAAAACAAAAATATAGAGTTCACAAAATAGCCTCAGAAATACCCTGATTTATTTTCCAAGACCACAGATTGACATTTAACTGTATTTACTCTGATCTACTCTGTCTTTTGTTTATAGGTGCCATTTCTTTCACACAAAGGCTGATTGACAAATGACGCAATCAACGGTAAGAACCGCACACACCTGGTCTAATACGTTTAACTTTCTCTTTTGGGACTTACACAGAAACAGCACACACTGTGTGACAACACTTTGCTGCATGTATTTGTAGCTTTCACAGTGTTTGATATAAATATTTCTCCCACGGGGGAAAATTTGTCTGGATCTTTTTGTCTGCACGATAAAGCTCCTCCCTGACCACAGTCAATAGGGGATAATGCACGGTTGAAGCTTCGCCCCTCCCTCTGAGATGTAAATCTTGTTTTTCTCTGCTGACCGCCATGCTCCCAGGAAAAGACAACAGTCTTCCAAATGACACGGTTGTAGACTTCCGATTACAGCCCTGTCACTTACTCTACCGACGTGTAAACACATGATGGAAAGAGAGAGAAAGAGACATGCGGGGGGGGGGGGGGGGGGGGGGGGATATAGAGAGAGAGAGAGAGAGAGAGAGAGAGAGAGAGATGTGCTGGGGTGTGTGAGGTGCTTTTTTGTTTTCAGATGTCAGATTTTTAAAATATAAAACACATCATTATGGAGATGTCATAACACTGTCTTTATATTTTACTTCTGTTATTTTTTGTATTATTGTTTTGTCTCGTTGAAAGCAGCAGCAGCATATATAGGTGTAACTGGCAAGATCCCTGTGTCACATTGTCTCATACTTTACTTTGACACATACTGCAGTGGCTCCTTCAAACGATGTTTAAATAAGTTTTAATTAATAACTTTGTATAGTTTGTCATTCTAAATATTTTCTACAATAGTTTTCGCCGTCTATAGCATCTTTCTGATCCTGTGGCCTGTGAGAAGACAGTCCTAGCGTTGGCTTTTCTCTTGGCCTGACCAAAAGTGTGATAATTTTAGACTCAAGTCTCTCACATGGTCTGGAGCAAGGACGGCTTTTGGAAATAAACTTGGAATTTAACTTAATTGTAGTTTACAGATTTAGGAGGGGCAGCGTTCTCTTCTTTATTTTCTTGCATAAATAGAGAGTGACTGGAGGCCAGAGACATGAGGTTTCAAAGCCACAAAAGAGTTTAAAGAACGTCAGAGGCAGTGAGGACACTTTTGAGCCTGGCTCCTTTGCTCTCCCAAAGGCTCAGCCATTCTGTTCCCCTAATGTGTGATCCTTCTCCCTACTCACCCAATTCATCACATGTATTATTCCCCCAAGCTTTTAGGTCTCCGCAGTAAAACCAGACTGTTAGCTTTTAACTGCTTTATGCACAGCCAGGTTTTTCAGCTGCTAATTTTTGTTGTAGTATGTTTAAGAGGTTTATGCTGGAAATTTTCCCCATTTTGGTTCAGCAAGATTTCTTAAATACAAATTATTTGGCCCTCAAACTTTGACAGTTTTTCTGGGTCCAGATATTCCCATAACCTCATTACTATTATGTGTAATTGCTCCCTGTTGGCTCTTTAAAAAGTATACATATTTCTATTTCACGTGAACTGACTCCCTTACCGATACAGGTATTGTGATACACATTTCAGGCTATGTTGAATGATGTAACAGCGCGGTGTGATTCGTAGCTTCTGAAAATGATATCATGGAATCATCAGACGAAGGGAGAAGATGTAATGGATGTGTTTTAGGTTGAGTTCCCGGGAACATGGTGCAAACTGTAAACCACTACGACAGATTAAGAATCTATTTGCTTCCGCACTTGCTTCTTGGTCTCTGGGTGTGAATGATTGAGTCTTTCTCCCTCATGGTCAAGGTGGCCGGGATAATAGAGGTTACATCGAGATAAATCTAACAGTAAAACACAGAGTGCACTCCAAAGCATTTGGACCATTGTGTAAATGTATAGGCATGCTCACATTGGAAGGAACACCTTGTGCAGCCAAGATGAAAGCCATACTCTGGGACAAATGATGAGAAAAACGGTAATTATTAGCGTGCTCTGCTGGAAAGTATGACATTCAAACTGCAGCAAGTCCACATAAGCTAGAGGCCATCACTGCCCCAGACCTCACTTCAAAGAGGAGGAAGATCAAACTCAAGAAAACAAGACCTCGACATGGGGCGTACCTCACTGGAGAATAGGGGCTGGTCGACAGGTATCTGAGTGATGAAGAGGGTTGCTGGGAAGAACAAGTAAGATTCAAGGAATGGGACCATGGGCCTTGTGAGAGGATGAGCATGTAAGCTTTTGATTAGGCCTAAAGGATAAGTGTAAGACAGTGTATGATTTGGGGCTGAGTAATTCTGGGAGGTAATGGTGAGTGACTGGGGCCTATGGAAACATGTGTTTAGTAGAAAAACAGGAAGAAGAGAGGAAGAAGAATGAATTGAAATAATGTATCTCACTGCTGGCAAATTTAGGTCAGTTGATAATCTATGGGTGTAAACGTTCATGTCTGAATAAGTAGATTTATTTCAATGAATACAGCATTATTCATTCAGTGGTGGGAATAAAGTGTGCCTGTGAATGAGTCATTATAGCTGTTACCAACTGCTCAAACTCTCGGGCTGTCCACAGCCAAAGATATTCTTAGTTGAGTCACACTTTTTTGTTAAGTTAACAATAAATTGAGTTAATTAATATGATTTACGAACATATCCACTGTGTTTTACTTTACCTGGATATTAAGAGAGATGTCTCAAGTCTCAAATCAGTATTGCCTTCAGTATTGTCCCCATCTTTTCTGAAAGGAAATCAAATGTTCCAAAACTTAACCTTACCATAACCATACTTTCCTTCTCTAAACTTAACCAAGGGTCTTGCCTAATCTTAAAAATATTCAGACTTGGGGTCTATACCTATGCTAGCAGCTAACAGTAGCAGAGCTGCCAACTTTTCAAAAAACCTTGGCGTGAGATTTTGTCGACGGGGCGGGGTTGGGCGACAAATAGTCTGTGTGGTGGGAGGGCGTGACTTTAGACCGAAATGAGTGACAGTCACGCTCAATGCGTGACACTTGAGAGCCCCGAAATTTTAGTCTCTCTGCTCCTCCTGAGTCTCTCTCGCGACTGTGTCTGTTTGGGGTAAATATGATGTCTACGCAGCAAATATGTTCACAGATGCGCTCTTTAGCTATCGTCGGGAAGTTTGAAAAGGAACGAACGCGCCTCAGAATTCTTTTTTGCCGTGAAATATTGGTTGTGTGAGCGTGTGAAAACATGAAAAAGTGTGTGTCACACGGCGAAACCGTGAGAGTTGGTAGCTCTGCAGTAGCATCCTAACCAGCTCCCAATGTTAAAGCTAAGATGCTGATGTTTTGCTGGTATGTTTACCAAATGTACCCTCTGAGTTTAGCATGTCACCATGCTCACGGTTTCTGATTAACTCTGAACATAAAGTATAGCTAAGGCTGATGGGAATTGAAAGGATTACCAAATCTCTTCCTCCTGCCTGTGCGGAGCACACATGTCCATACCAGACATCCATCTGTCTAAAAAAAAATCTAAACCTTCATCATGAATTAAAAGGACCAGATGATGTATATGTATGTAATTAGTTTGAGACATGTTTATATCTTTAAGATCAGTCATAGTTAAAACGGCACTTCTTTCAACCTAAACCTGTTATTAAGCTTTTGTAACTTTTTTTATTGTAATCCTTACCTTTCTTGTTTTTGACATCTGTAACCGCAGTGCAAGCGTCTGTCATTCCAACATTTGATCTGTAGTATTTACTGTTTACCATCCGGAGGAGGCTCTTTTCAATGCTGTTTGTTTAACCTGTCAGAGTGATGTTTGGGGAACACCTCGCAGAAAGAATGGTGTGAGCCACTTTTGAAACTGTTTGTTCGTCTTCCTCATTACGAGCCGTCCCCTCCTTGGGAGCATGCTGCGTGACTGACAGGCCAGAGTGATCCTGGGGGTCACAAGGCATGCAGACCCGAAGGGTAGAACCCAGTGTCATGCCCGGACTTGCAGGCTGACACTCAACGTCTAATGTTTGCTGGTGACTGACATGTGGTTTATTATGAAAGATGGGTGTGGATATCTGACCCAGTTCACGTAAGACTTTGTGACTAATCAATCTGTTACATGTTCCCTTTCTGAACTTTGGCACACATATACATATATCATATCTATGTCATCAGAGGACATATTGTGGATTTTATTTATTAGCCATAACTTTTAAAATATCCAAGGACTGATTAAGTTTGGTAGAAATTCACTCAACACAATTGAAATAGTATTGGCCTTTGTCCGTAGCACTGTGAATGTTTTGTTCAGAGTGAATTGTTTTTTTCAACTTTTTTCCATTCCCTTGAAGTTCAACACAATACATGCATGAATAGTTTATGTTATATTTCCGTCACTCTTTGAGCTCTGTTTTAATTTGTTTAACATGTAACAATGGAGGATTAGATAAACAATGCAGCTCTCTTTAAAAGCACCTGTTAACTGAATATCCCACCTTTCAAACATAAGTACCCTTTGCTGAAAGGTTTTCACCATGCTTCTCTCAGATCTGACAATCTGCTGACACAAGTGGGTTTCAACAGAGCACATGCATCTTATCCATCCCGCCAGGATCTCTTCCAAGCCCCTTTCAGGGAGAAAACAGGCAAGAGCTATTTTTTAAGTTCTCTTGAGATCCTTTAGAAACACAACGGGATGATCCAGGACGTCCACATGAGTAACTTTTTCCACAAACTCTGGAAATGCTAGAATCTGAATCATCTCAACAAAGCCAGAGGTTTTCTTTACATCTTTGGAATGGAGATTAATGGGGTTATCATTGAGCCGTGTGTGAACAAAAGTCCAGCGTTTTGGTTGTGTTTGTAGCTTCACAGGCTGTGTATGTTTAAAGGAAAGCCCAGCCCATGTTTTAAACATTGTTGTAGGCTAATTGAGGATTGTGCATCCCAGAGATGACCCCTCCGGCTCTAACCTCACCCTCACCCAACCCCAACAATGTTCACATTTTTTCTACTGCATTACTCAGAGAAGACATTTAACTCATGCAAAGTTTTACACCCAGGGTTAACCCTTAGCTATAAACCTAAACAGGTAAATTATATGTCTCCGAAATTACAGTCTTCATGCAGCTTTGATTTTATGAACTGCAAGATGACCACAGTGAGTAATATAACAATGAGAACTGCGTTCCAGTAGGCTGTATGGAGCAATGTAGAGGAATATAATGACTACCATATGACTTGGTGACATTTTCTTTAGATATTTAAATAAATGACATGTAGTAGAAGCTATACAAACCCTTCAAGCTTACTCATTTGAGTCACACAAGTCAGTGAAAGCTGCTGCAAGACAGTAGTTTAAAAGCTCACGGATAATATTATGAACCCAGACACAAGGGAGTTTGGTGTTCTGATGTTTGTGAAATTTCCACAACAAGTATAAAGCAGAGCTGGTGGTTATTTCAATAGTGGATGGCAGAAATGGTAACTGTTTTTACCGAGTTAAGCCACGGGGATAAGTCACACCTCTTTCCGCCGCGAAAAAAGCAATTTATAAAGTTGACACGAAAAAGCGTTGTGAAAATTCTCAATGCTTTTGGTGTGTACATAGCATGATAGTGAAACTAGTGATAGTGACATTATTTTGCTGTGCATTGGTCACATTGTCTTAGCAGTGGCCATCTCATAAAGCTTTAGAGAAGCTGTAGACCAGGGGTGCCCAAGAGGTCGATTACGATCGGCCTACCGGTAGTGCGGGTAGATGCCATTAATAAAAATATAGACTTTAAAAAATCTATTACATTTTAAAACATTTAAAAAATGTATCAAAACAAAGCTCCTGGTGTCATCATTACTTTATTTATATGTGATTATAAATATACATTTATGGAGAAACGTGTGTGTATCTGCATCCTTTGTTCTTTTTTTGTCTGCCTGTGAAATACATGACTAATGGTTTAGACATGTGTTGTATAAATACAATTTTGTATTATCAACCACACAATATATGTTTTGCTTTATGCAAATGTTTTATTTTATTGAAAAACAAAAAAGTGGTATTTCAGACTGAATAGCTACGATGATAGCTCAGTTCACAATGACAAACGCTCATAGCACTTCGGGCTTGTCAAGTGAACCACGTCTTATCATTCATTTTGCCGTATCGCGCTCACCATTCATTCATTTCAACCCGAAACGTTAGTCTAGCTTCCAAGCGCAAACGGCGTGCCTATTGTTTTGCTTCTGGGTGAGCGACATCCGGATGAGTGACATCCGGATGAGCGACATCCGGGTGAGCGACATCCGCTGTGGTGCTCGCGAGAAAAATGAAATTGCGTTTATAAAATTGACGCCGTTAAAATTGGTTTGCATTAACGCCGTTAATAACACGCTAATCTGACGGCACTAGTTTTTAGATTTTGTTTGGTGTCAGATCTAAGAACCAATCAGCTTTCTGATGTGGCGACAGCCAGGCATTTCTGTAAAATATATATATATATATATATATATATATATATATATATATATATATATATATATATATATATATACCATTGTTAATATAGGTAGCAGCTTGCGAGCCAAAAAAGTGTGGGCACCCCAGGTGTAGACAAATGTCCCAAACGTTAAGTGTCAGTTTCAATTTCTATGATAATTTCACATTCTTGATTCAGGAAACAATCTTACAGCCCAAAACGAAGTTGTTGGTTTATGTACAGCATTTGTTTTAAAATTGTATGAAAAGGTACATTTTCCTGAGATTGCTTTCTCGCTCATAGATGATGTGCTGCTTTGCCCCCACATCCTACACATTACCTCCTGATAATGTGTTTCTTTTGTTTCTTTAGTTGCTGATTGGCATTAATTAATCCTCTTCCAAAAGTTTTTAATTAAAGTAAAGGATTTTCTTGAAATGTCGTGTAATTTGTGATATTTAGCTTAAAAATGTTATTTTCACTTCCCTATTATCACTTAAAGTATCAGTTATCATGACTTTTAAACCCTTTTTCCAGGCTCCCTTTTCCTTACCGGCCCTCATCTCCTCAGATGACAGATGATATTAACGATACCATCAACCCCAAGCTAAGGCTTGTTGAGAAATCCATCTTAAACAGGTTCACCCCAAGTCACTCTGTATTGCTTCCAGGGTGAAGTGAGATCATCACCGCTTTCGGCACATGTTCAGGAACATACATATAGACACAGCCACAGATACCGTACACGCACACACTTAGGACCACGCGTATTCACACTGGCTCATTGTGCTGTCCACACCTCCAATACGTCATAGCTGAAAGGATTATGTGTGAAGGCCCATGGTCTGTCAAACAAAGCATTCGCATGTCATGTCTCTTTCTTACCCTCTTCACAATTTCCCCTCAAGTGCTGTGATGACAGTACATTATTCAACCCATTTTCCGTTTTTAGAAAGAAAACCATAGACGAACGAAATGAGGATAAAGAAAAGCTTTGTTTGTTTTGCAAAATGTGATGAAGCTTAACAAAGAGATGACAAAGTGAATGATCTGAATAAGACTAAGGGAAACCTTTGCCCACTTATTTCTTATCTCGTCCTCTTCACTTAGATTCAGAAGTTCACTTCAGAAGTTCACTTCACTTACATTCATACCAAACTGTGTTTGTGCGTCAGTAAGGGCATCCAGCATAATAAATATGACAAATAAAACAATAAGATTGTAGAAATCTCAAGAAAATCAATCCTGAAGGGGAACATTGAAAGGGAGGAGGATATATGCAGCTAAAATGAAAGAAAGGCCACACTACATAAACCTGTCGTGTTTGGTCTGATGCAATAATATATTTTCAGGTGTTTGTGTTTGAATAAAAAAATAAATATGAATGAACATTTGTACAAATAGCCACTTCACCTGATTTACTATTGCTGCTGACTGACCACTGTGGCAGAGGAAACAGGACTGCTAACCATTCATACCCACTCACACACCGCAGGAACAGCCTGTGTCTTGCCCAAGGACACATCGACAGGGACTAGCGGAGCCGGGGAATCGAACCTCAACGACCCTGCTCTACCATCGAGTCACAGTCGCCGCACAAGCATGCAGCTGGAGCTCTCTTTTTGTTAGTTTCATGAAGCTGGTGTTAAAAGACCAAATGAACGTTTTTCCTGCTGTGATTTATTTTGATCTGTCAGTCTTCAGTTATTTCACTAAATATTAAGCCAAATGTACTGCATGTGGAAATATTGTCTTGATAGTGGGATGGCAATTTATATATATATATATATATATATATATATATATATATATATATATATATATATATATATATATTTTTACGTTTTCGCATCAACGCATTAATGCAAATATTATAAAACAAAATTATTTGTATTTGACTTGTTGATCTAATTATTTGTCATTGTTGACCAATTAATTATTACAACTACCGCACATTTATTTATTTATTATTTATTATTAACTACACCTCACTGCTACTTTGAAGTAATTAGTAATTACACAACAATGATTTGTCCATTAAACAATTAGTTGTCCCATAAAAGACAAATATGCAAAGTCTCTGTCATTTTTCTATTCTACGCTGTATTTTCCGCAGTATTTCGAACTTGAACTTTGTGCCATTATATAACCCCAGATGCTTCACTGGCGCCTCTGCTCATCTGTAACATGTTCATGAGTTTGTTCGGCATACACACCAGAGCATGCCGACATGCCTTAGATCTCTCTCCCCTCCTGGGCCTCCTGAAAGGTTTGACCCTCCTCAAGCTTGTCCAGCCTGGATGCATCTAACTGGATCTCCTCCAGGTCTGATGAGGAATGGAACTGTACTAATCTAATTTACTGCATCAATGCAAACACTATGTCACCCCAGAAGTAAGCTGTGGCCCTCCTGTTGGCTTCTGGGGTAGAGCTGCAAGCATCCTCGAGCACAGGGCCCGAGTGTTGTCTCCCTCTCTCGGCCCCCATTCCTAAGGAATGCCATTAGCTGTCAGCTTCTTTCACAACCTTTCACATTTTGACTCCCAGTATTTCACTCCAAAGACAGAGAAGCCCTTGCATCTGTGTCATATGCTACACTGTGCATGCTCAGATGTTTAGGCAAGGTATTTTGGGGGTTTGGCTATTTGCCTAAGGCGGGCCTTGATGACAAAACTTTTTTGAGATGCATTTAGTTGTGTTGATAGATGTTTACATAAAATACCCACAGAGTGGTGTAAAGTGGGGTCAATCAGTGGATTATTGTATGTATGTGTAACTGTCTGACACACACACCTATTTATTTTGATATACATATATATATATATATATATATATATATATATATATATATATATATATATATATATATATATATATATATATATATATATATATATATATATATATGTGTGTGTGTGTGCGTGTGTGTGTATGTGTGTATGTGTGTATACGTACATATGTCCACACTAATAAGGTGATATGCATCCATATGTACATATTTACACACAGATCAGTGTCTGTGACCCAGGGTGTAAAATATTGTGTTGGCTTTAGTCTGTTATGCTCTTGTTGTGAGTCTCAATGAGCGGAGGTTGGCTTGACTCTCCTGTTTTGGATAATTGTACGCTGCCGAGTTCTGTGGTCCTCTTCTCTTTCTCCTTGTGGCCGAGGCTGTAAGAGCCAAATTTAGGTTGTTCATCCTTATCCTATACGGTCTCATCTCCAGCCTGTGCGACACATCCCCACAACACAGTTGGGGGCCGGAGAAACGGTTTTCAGCTACTTTAATACTTAAACTTCTCAGCTGTGTTCAGAATCCTGTTTTGCAAGATTCGGTTACATAAATGTTTTTTTAGGGAATTTATAGAACCAAAAATATTTAAAACCATGCTGTAGCTGAACCTGTGTTTTTTTGTTTGTTTTTTTGTAGGTTGTGCTCTACTTTTCTGTGGTTGTACTTTCGATGGTGCAACTTGAGTGCAACTTATGTTCTGTGTTATGTACCATTTAATGAAAATAATAAACTGGGATTGTATCACATGAAATATTTAAGATTAAAGTAGTAACATAGACTTCTGTTCGAACCACAATCAACCAACAGCAATGAGGGAAAAATACACTGCAAAGGACTGCATTTGTAGCGACATGTTGCTTCAGCTATCAATGAGAAAATGAAATGGATTAGGGTGTGGTGAAACTCAAAATTTAAAATAATTCTCTGACACAAGAGATTGTGATTCTCAATTGTGTCCCTATTTTGTGTTACTCTTCTTTCTTCTCATGGGCGGCCACATAAATAAAAGATGCTCTTTCATTTGGTGCACACACCTAGCTATGCTACCAAGCTAAGTTCCCTTAATCAGTGGTTCTCAATTTCTTTTTTGTCACGCCCAACTTTGGAGGAAGAAAAATGTTCATATCCCACCACAAATAAATTGTGTATTGTGGCTGCAAGAATCGGCGATCCGTGCAGGCGTAATCTGTTAATGGTGGAACAACGTTTTATGTCTGTGGACGTTTGTACTATGTGAAGTTCTCATGTAGCTCATGGGGAGAGTGGTCATCCTGAAACCACAAGCTAGCCGGTTCGATACCTCTTCTCCAAGTGAAGTCACAGTTCAATACTCTTAAAATCAAATTCCATAAGTGGTACATACAGTATATTCTTGAGGGGCTCAGATGTGGTGTGTGCGTTGTAGTTGATGATGCATGACTCTCAAGCCACTGCCTGCATCAACTTGAATGCCTGTCTCCTGCGGCGTATGATAGTAGCAGGTGTTCCTGAAAGCAAAGGCTCATGGGAGGACTCTTGATTTCTCTGGCTCAATCTTTATTATGATTTTCTCTCACGTGCCCTCAGCTTCTCTCTCACATATGCACTTTCACACTAAAACTCCTTTATTGTTTTTTTGCCTTTTACTTTAGTCACCCAGAAAAGAATTTATTGCCACTGGGCTTGGATTCCTGTCATTATCTGCTGAACTCAACCATGTAATGCACACGCACGTTTTAGAGCTAGAGGGCTTCATTTCTGTTTTCTTTATCTATAAACTCTTTATCGGGGAGGACTTTTAGTAATGCATCATTCCATGACCTATTTTGATTATACCCTCATTCAACATTATAATGCGGGTCAAATCAAGCATTCTGATTGGTTGAGAGTGAGTCACGGGGGGTAGTTTATTCTGACAATAAAGTACTGTACAGCCTGTTTACACTAACCAGCGTTCCATATCAGTGCGCACTCAAAATAACGAGTAGATTTAAATTGCGCGACCGTTAGTTGTCATTTCCAGCTTGACATTTACCAAACATGTGTAGCGGGGGTTTCTCTTGCGCCTATACTTTTATCATAACAAAATAACACGCTGCTTCGTTAGGTAAGACAAGGCGGCAACCACTTTATTCTTGTCTCCCTTTTCACTCGAAAAAATCCTCCTCTCTTTCCATTTCCCCTCCACAATAAAAGCCCTAGCTGTTTACGTACACACTGTAATAGCTTACACATGTTTCATGTACACTTTGATATTTTGAGGGGAATGACTTTCGATGAGAATGTCAGCGGCGAATAATGTGTTTGTGGTCCATGTTCCTGCTAGTCACACGTTGATACGGCTTACGATCAGGAGAGAAGACTAGTTAACGCTCTGAGAGACTAGTTAACGCTCTGAGAAACTAGTTAACGCTCTGAGAGCATACTAATTAGCGGGGAGCGAGCGCGAAACAGGAAATGAAGGCGAGGAACGAAAAGGGTTTGATCACAAAATAGTGATGATTTCAAGTGAAAGATTATCACCGTCGGCAATTTCCCGACGTGTTGCAAGTTCTCTAAACATCATGGAGGGGGGAAATAACGGAGAAAAGACGGACAGAAGCAGCGAGAGCACTTATTTTTATCGGTGGCTGGGTCTCATCCTCCACCCTGTTTTCCTGGTCAGTAAATCTGACCAGGTAGTCAGTTTTATAGTCCCGTATGGTTGTCCCGTATGTGTTTGGCATTGCGTAGCAACGCCAAACACATACGGGACTATTTTCTCTACGCTACTGAAATGCGATACACAACTTTTGGTGTCTACAACTATGTTGGGTTGAAAGGCTGCTTAATATTACTGTTTATAATGTCGTTGGTAACCGTATTCCGCGTCGGGCCAAACAACACCCTTGAACAGTACATTATTGAACAATACAGTACTGCCTCTCGAACCTTGTTGCTTAATTAGTGACCTGTGCATGTGGGGCACATGATGAGGTCAAAATCATTCAGGCTTTTATTCATGGAAGCACCTGCATGGGGTGTGTGATATTTAGACATGGAGAATGACAGAACATCATCAGTACAAGACTGGGAGAGATGCTGCCAGACAAGCAGATGATCAAAATCCCAGTAGACATAGAAGATCTGGATGTCGTGTGGGGTTTTGGGGACTAGGTACACACTCTAAGGAGCGTGTACCTCAAACTGGACGGTTGGTCCTTTGGTAACAAAGCCCAACAATTCATAAAAATGTCAAATCTCAAACCCAGCGGATTCATTTTCCAGTGATTTCATTCCATCTCTTTTACCGGAATATATTTCTACCCTCTGCAATTGTACAGCCAAACTTATTGGTGATGACTAAATGATTCCTTGTCACCCCCCCTGCAAAGGCTTGTAAGTCCTTCTCTTAACTGGAAGTGTAATACAGAATTTCCATTGTGAGTGTGTGTGTGTGTGTGTGTGTGTGTGTGTGTGTGTGTGTGTGTGAGTGTGTGTGTGTGTGTGTGTGTGTGTGTGTGTGTGTGTGTGTGTGTGTGTGTGTGTGTGGACAGCATTCATCATCCCAACAACATTTTCACTCACTTCAGGTCCTCTGCAATCACATCCAGCAGAATAAATAATGATGTCTCAGGTTAGGGGTCATAATAAAGCCCACACTTAAAGCATCGGTTTGTAATCATCTTCAGTGACATTTGTGTTATATTTGATGAAATTCTCTCGACATCCTGACAGCAATCAATACATCAAATCCGCCAGCAAAAAAAAAATAAAACAACTTATGGCACACAGGAATAACCCTGTTCAATCATGTCCTTCAGCCCATATGAAATGACTTGACGGGCTGTCTGCATGTCTGCATTCTCGCTGTGCACTCATTGCTCGCCTATTCCACAAGCTTCAAGCAAATACACAGGAAAAACGGGGGAGTAAGTTCTCCGGAGTTACTATCATTTTCCTCTAAAGTAGAAAAAGAGTTGCAAAAATTTGCAATGCTTTTGGTGTGAACGTAGCGTAAGGAAATGATTTTTTTTCTTCTTATTTTATTAATCGTCGGACAACATCTCACGTACAGTACATCTGTCGCAATAGTCATAGGTCATTATCATAATGCCTCAAATTCCAGATGGGACTTGGTCAGATGGGACTTGGTCAGATGGGACTTGGTCAGATGGGACTTGGTCAAGACACCAACCCACTGTAGCGTCGCTGGCAGCTATTAACCACTCGAGCAGTACGGCTCACTGAATGGTGACGTCAGCTTGTCTATCATCTACCACTTACGTCCGGACTAAAATATCTCACAAACTAATTTGATGACTGCAATCATACATATATATTCCAGACATTCATGGGTCCTAGAGGACGGAGCCTGATGACTTTGCGAGAACCTCGCTAGTCAGTTATTTAGCTAGTCCGTTATCACGGACTAGCATGCATAGGTAAAAATATTAGCACATTTTAATGTGCAGACATGCAAGCAAACACAATCACACAAAGCCATGAAGACTAAAAGACACAGACAAACAGCAGACGTTTATTGGTCTAAATTCTACTAAAAGAGGGATGACCAAATGTAAATGTTTTAGCTTGATAAACCGGAATTGGGGAGTCTCAGAGGAAGTGAGGGGTGGCCATCGAGAGAGAGGAAGCTGTGCCAGATTCTCAGAGTCTACTCTATGACTCATGGGTCAGGGCCCCCGTGCCTGTAAACAGGATTCTTCTCATAATTTAGACACTGAATCACATGCTGCTGTTTTTTCGTTTAATGTCCATCCCTTTGATTAAAGTAGTACAAATTTCCCAGGGAGTACGGGAGAGATCTGCAGAAATCAGAAATAAAGCATGGGATGGTAAAAAGGAGAGGGGGAGTGCATGTGAACCAAGTTTGTCATGTTGAAGATACAGACAATCGTTGTTGGGAAATCCCTTAGGTGGTGATGAAGCTGCAGTCAAACTGATGATCGTCATCAAGATAAAGCTAAAATGTAATCTCGCCTTTCAGTACAAACTCTCGCGGTGCCGGATGTGTTGTGAAAGCTGTTATTTGTCAAAGTCATGGTTAGTGTGTCTGCACCTGATCAACTCACAAGATGACTGGACTGCATACACTCTTCTCCTCTTGACCCTGTGACTTGTTTTCTCGACAAGTACAAGTTACAGTAACGAATTTAGTGAATTAAGTCTATTTATTTTCTTCTGTGAGCACATGACCTCTGAATAGACCCCCATTAGCTTAACCTTTTAACGGACACAACACAGTATATTCCTCTTATTCTGGAAAGAAGGTGGCAAGGCAAGTCTAAGAAAACCTTGAAGAGAAAAGTGCAGCGGTCAGGTATCCATGAGCTGAACGCTGCATTTCTCGGAATCTTCTAGTATATACTTTCAGTAGACCATAGATTTATAGTTTTACTTTAACAGTTCTTGAAACCAGACTACAGTTGAAACAGCATGGACTCCAAAAGGATTCCTTCATGATCCTTCCAGTGAGCTCCATGCCACACACACTGATAGCAGGTGTGTCTCCCTCATCATACAGCTGCACATCAGAGTCTGAGAGTGAGGGAGAGCTAAACGGATAGAAAAGCACAGAGAAAGAGAGGTAGATGGAGGGCGAGACAGAGAGGGAAAATTAGATAAACAGCAGACAGACTGCAGCAAGAGAAAGCAAGACTTAAATGAGAGAGAGAGAGAGAGCGGTTGGTTTTGTGATTGGCAAAATCTCAAGAAAGCAAAAGTGTCTTTTCGAAAAACTTTAAAAGCTGTTGGAGAAAAAGGATCACAAGAGAAAAGAGAAAAATCAGTGGAAACAGCGTAGTGGTGAGAAAGTTTAAATTTTTGTGGAGCAAAGTGTTCTAATCTTTTCTCTCCTGAGGGCGTTTTTGGAAGCCTCTCTCATCAGCCTGGGCAGGACTCCGCTATCCCTCTATGCCTCCCTCCTTCCTCCGTTTTCCTTCTGTCATATTTCACTGCAGCAGAGCGTAACTAGAGCCACGCGATGACTACAGGTTGAGAAGTGGGTGAGAGAAAGGGAGACTGTGATCAAGAAAAGGAGAGACACAACTCACACATTGGAGTTTGGATTCACTGTGCAGCCCCCAAAGGTGAGGTGAAGGGAGAATATCTTACCAGCTTGTAAGCGTTCCTTCTGCACGAGTGAGCACTTTCTGTGTGCATGTCTCTTTGTTTGTCTATAAGTAAACATGTCTCTTTAGGTAGGAGTGAGACCATGATTAAGATTCAATTAGAGTATTGAGCCAGCAGCTGCATGCAGGGGATGTGTTTGAGCTAGCAGTTTTCTTTGAAATAATTTTCAATGAAGGCTGTTATAAAAATGTGTTATTTGGTGTTTAAACAATCTCCACAGTCAGTGATCAGACTTTGAAGCATGTGTGACAGGTTTGCTTTCTCAAGATCACAGTTTGGTGTACATGAATCACCCTGTGAAGTTGAGTTAAAGACACATTGTGAAAGTCACTGCACGCTGGTGCACATGTATGTGTCTGCACATGTGTTTGTTTCTCTTTGATTTAGCTTTGATTTCAGTCCCTTGGAGATCCGTGCACAACAAAGAATTGTTCAGCTGGGTCAGCAGTGGACACCTAGTGAAGGACAGACAGACAGACAGACAAGGAGCCAAGAGCTCATCTGGCCACAATATGCGCTGCCTGCACATTTTGCTGTCACATTTAAATTGCTGAATTCCTTTTGCAATTTTTTTTTTTTATTTGCAACCGACATCAGATGTTGTGACAGTGATGAGAAGCAGAAACCAGATGGAAGAGCATCTGCAGAATATGCCAGCATTCATGCGTTACTTTTAATAGACTTTGTAAATGCCAAGAAGTTGCTGCAGTCCTACCTTTACCTGCATGCTGGAATAAGTGACTTTGCTTGTACATTCTCCTATAATATGTTCACACCTCTCTCATTAACCTCAGATTGATTTACCTGCATTGTGGTTAGCTTGCTTTGCTTCCAGCTCACTGATGACAGCTCAGCGCTAAGAGCTTCCAGGGTGTGACTGAGGTACCTCAGGGTGGGGCTCCGGTAGAGCAGATAGGGAGATCACCGTGGAATGTTTGAGATTCCTCCACAGCGCTGCTTCTGAAGTCAATACACCCAGCACACCAACCTTCGTGCCCCCACCCAACTTCTGTTTCCTCGCCTCCCACCAGGCACTCCCCTTCCTTTCCCCTCCCTCCCTACATCTACTTTATCCTCTCTGCCCAGCGACTGGAACCTGCTCAGTCATGCCAGTCTGCCTCCTTCTGCCAGCCGAACTACCACACACATTAAAAGGTGGAAAATCGTCCTCAGAGCTGCCAGGTGTGGCATTCCCCCTGTGAGTGTAATGCTGTATTTTGCCACGGGAGCCATCAGCATGTCTAAGTAAAGGACACAACAATATTACAGTTTGAGAGTGGGACTGGTTTTCAGATCTTGAATCTCGTCACCGACTAACAATACAAATCCAACAGCTGTCATAATGATCATTTTGCTTGTGGTGTATGTATATTACATACTTTCTGTCAGTGCTTGAGATAATTAGCTTGACTAATGTGTGTGTGTGTGTGTGTGTGTGTGTGTGTGTGTGTGTGTGTGTGTGTGTGTGTGTGTGTGTGTGTGTGTGTGTGTGTGTGTGTGTGCGCACATTCATGTATTTATTTCACAACATAAATCTTAATGTGATTTTTTATTTTCGGATTGCAAAGGTACTGAAGTCTCCATATAAAAAGCTATCGTAAGCTTTTATACCCTGTGAAATGAAAGCACCAATCAGCACAATCACAACATCATGGAACAAAATGATAACACATTTCTAGACTTGTCCATCAGTCAGCAATCTATCATAATTGTGTGCCCATTATCAAGGGACTAACCGGGTATTCCTCTGCAACCTTTATAGGTGAACTGATTGATTTATGAGATCGGAGGCGGTATTGAGGTCAGAAATCCAGGTGTACGATGTTGAGAGCCAAAGATGCCAGATGCCGATTCTACCTAGAACAATAGAGAGGATGCAGGATGTTAGTGTGCACTGGTAGCTAAGAGAAACACTAGGCTAAAGATGTCATTGATAGACAACCAAGGGAGCAAATCCCTTCTGGAGTGGGCTCGCTGGAAAATGAAGGGTCTGATAGAAGAGGGAGACAGCAAAGTGAAAGACAGTCCCTGTCCAGCGGTTGGCCAAGTTAATGCTGCTGGAATGAAAACCATATCAGCAAAGCAGACCTTATATTACTTCCCCCTTTCTTGCTCCTGCCTCTCTATCCCATACTCCCCTTTCCCTGCCTCACGGCCTCTGTGGGTCTGATCCGGTAATAGCATGTTTTTCATTAGTCAGTTACAAATCCTGATGCGTGCCAATTTTCGGAAACACTATTCTTTCCTATTTTTGCTCCTTTTCTCTTTCTCAGTTTTCCTTTCACCTTCCTTACATTTTCCTCTCTCTCTCTGAATGCCACTGAATATCAAAGCTCAACCCATAACTGGATGTTATGAACTCAATGTTCTTTTCATATTCTAGCCGTCACTATAAACACATTTTTGTCAAACTGCCAATTTAAATATGATGGGTTTTAAATTTAAAAAGCAAGTCAATTCCAGAAAAGATTTTTAAGTTGTAGCACATACCGGTCTCTTGAATTTGTATGTGCATGTAGATTTGGAAGCACACTTTCACAGAGCAAGATACACAGTGCATTCTCACATGCAGGAAAAGCCAACAAATGCAAGTCCTCACTTGCTGTCCTGCATTTATCAATGCATGCAACAATAGTACAATAGGATAACCTCAATATGCCTCCAAGGATTACATTTGTCAAACATTGACTAATACCTCAGCTAAAAATGTAGTGACACACCGAGGGTGTTTCCAAATATTACAAGGATTTTCTCTCTGTGTCGAATTGTAGGAATCAGGCCATGTCAATGGGTTCACTCAATTTAGACAAAGCGAAAAAATGTCCCTATGGCATGGACACAGTTATCCAGGTCGGCACTGGATTTTTACAATCCAAATTATTTGATACACTGTAGTAAATTACTGTGAAATATCAAAAGACAAAAGCAGTGAAATACCATTGAACTTCATGTTTCACTGCTATCAGGTCAGACGTAACACCCTGCATGGCTGTGTAAAACACCGGTCTACAAAAACAGTCAGAGTGTGTCTTTGAAGCAAACAGCTGGAGGTTATTCAGCTTGTTGGGTGTACTGTAAAGCACAGCGCACAAGGCACTGCAGATTGTGCGTGTACTCTCTTGCTAAAATGTTGGATGTTTGTTCTTGTTTTGCTCACTGACAGAGATCAGAGGTTCTGGCCGACCAAATAGTACCTAATGTAGTTGGATGCAGGAAATCAGAAACAAATGGCATTAGAACCCACCACCAGAGCTGGAGTGCCAAGTCGCTCGTAGACCCCGACAAAGCATTTCCTCTCAGATAAGTGTTTCCTCTGCTTAGCTGAAGTAAAAGATCTGAACCAATTTACTTTGCTGCGGCTCTGGCTGCCCAAACCATTTAACAACTTAGCGATTCATATCAACAGATCCAACCCTCATATTTATTTGGTGTTAATGCCAACCTCGGCTTTTATCGGTTGGCATTTCATTGCGGATGGGCTATACTTAAGTAATGCGTATGAGGAATGAATCTTCTACCTGTCACAGGTTTATTTCCATTTCCTCCCATGAGCTCTTCCTTAGCTTGTCATAAACCTTCTCCAGTAATTTCTGTTTGGATGTAATTCTCTCCTTTTATGTTCTTGCTACCTCACATAGCGATGAATGAATTACAACTGTTGAGTAACAGTTCAGTTACCAGTGAAAAAGAAATGGATAATTTTAAGAAATGGAAAATGCCTTTAGGGTAGTGTTTATGTGTTCTGCTGATGTCTATGTGAGACAAATGAGAATTACATTTTTATCCTCTTACATACTTATATTCTGATTTTAAGTTCAAAGCCAATGGTGTTCTTTTTCTTTGTTTTTTGTTTTTTTAGCAAAAAATAACAGCAATTGAATTTGTGAGTGATATACTGGGAATGTAAATGGAGCATATGTTGTTATGAAAGCATTTCACAGTACGCAAGGACCTCAGCCTTTAAGCCTGAAGCACCAAATGATCAGCTGTAACCTTTACCCCATCTCTGCACTTTCTCTGTATCCTTAGAGAACCAGGGGCGGAGGCGTGGAGATAATAATGCCCTGTCAACTGTCATAACTTTTAGCTCATAACTTGCTGAATGAACTTAAATTCCAGTTGTGTTTGATGAACAAAATATAGAATCTCCACCAAGTTCTATGTGCAAAGAACTGGACTCTGGATTTAATCCACCACCTCACCTGATTTAGATGCAATCCCTTTGAGATCATAAAGCCTACCAGCAGGGAGGGTCAACAGCGATGCCAAGAGGGGATAAAGCCAGAGTTAACACACACCAGGAGTAAAGCACAGCCGCACACTGTGCAGACACACAGTCACATACTTTACACATGGACAGGCACTCACAGGCACGGGTATACATTGAGTCAATAGGTAGAGCAAGTTCACAATTCAGACAAAAGATGGGCAAATGCTTATTTTTGGGAAGTTTGGGGGAGAGGTTTTCCCATCAGTGACGTCACACTGGGAGGGTGTACGTAAAAAAAAAAAAAGCATGCGGTTGTGTGCACAAACGTTTCCATCTTTAATGACTGTGACTCAGGTTTCCTTCCATGTGTGTATGAGTATATGTGTACATGTGTGGGTGTGTGCATATGTGGACTTGTGGTTGCACGGCTGCATCTATGTGTCTGCTGTGCGTGTATGTGTGTGTTTGTCACAGTAGTAAAAGTGCTTAACTCTTTGTGGCCGCAGCTTTGTGGTCACATGGACGTCACACATAAACAAACACACGCACACACACGTACACTCTGAACACCTTCAGGTGACTCCCCATGGCATTCCCCATGGCATGAGGCCCAGTGTGTCACAAAACCACACAGCTGTACATTCCCAGACTGTGAGAGTGGGATTAGATTAGCAAAGTGGAACACTTGTATCTGTAGGCGATGGCTGTGTCTGCTTGTATCTGTTTGTTTATCTGTGTGTGCACATAAGGGGTCTGTGAGACTCTGTTCAAGGTGTGTGGGAAGGAACACTCAGCACTGCCTGCATTTTTATTAGATTATGTGAATGTTCTCCAGTAAACTCCCATCGGTCAGCATTTTATAGCTGCGTAAATGGCTCTGTGTGCCACATGCTTGTTTCAGCAACAGTAGTATGTAATTTTACACTGAATGGCATCTTTGATTGGCAGTATATTATGCATGGCTCTTTTCTGCTGTAGTGGTCACAGAATATTAGTTAATAACACTGTTAACAATTGCTTGCTGTTTTGTAAAATGGAAACACTTTTCAAAGTAGTTTTGGTGAAGCCAAACTGACTGAAAGTGTTATGCTCCAGAAGTGGTTTAAAACGTTTCTTTGATTATTTTGATGCTTAATTTATATCACGAACCCAAAATGTGTATCCAAGTGAGTGCCGCTTTAAGCGCACCATGGAGAAAGAATGACAGGCTGTAACATTTTGTTCTAGAATGTTTTTTACGAGGATGGTTGTGTTTGTGTGTTTGTGTATGAGTGTGTGTGTGTGTGTGTGTGTGTGTGTGTGTGTGTGTGTGTGTGTGTGTGTGTGTGTGTGTGTGTGTGTGTGTGTGTGTGTGTGTGTGTGTAAACAGATGAAGGCAGTGTGTGTATTGTCTTAGCGTAGATATTGTTGAGTGTTTATTAAAGTGGGATGTGATGGATAATGTGGACGGTGGTGAGAGTTGGCGCATTGTAGATGAGTCTGGTGTTGATAACCCACTAAGAAATTGCAAGTCCACAATAACTGCTGAAACTTCAACCGAGAATGAAAACATTGCATTCAAGTTCAAAGGCATTGAAGTGTGGGTGAGCGAAGGGTGGCAGATGATACGGAGGAAAGGAACAGCAAATAGGGACGGGGTGTGGGTATTGAGTAAGCAGTGATGTGCTGAGGGAGGGAAGAGCAGGATGCCACCATCTGTTAGCCACATGCACACCCCACAGCAGTCACATAAATCTCAGCCGAGCTCAGTAATGCAAGGCTGCATTCCACCAGGCTAAACGTGCACTGGCTAGCTACCCCAACAGAAATGTGCTGCTCATGTGACATACAGATCCAAGCAACACATTCAGAATACAGTAGACAAATGGATTACAATAAAACGCAAGGAATAGACCAGGATACTGGATGGATCTGGGAGAAGTGTGAAAAAGTGTATTGGAAACAATGGGCTGCTTTAAATTGAATCGTCAACTTGCCAGCTTGTCGAGACTTTGAACAGACTTGGTCGAACAGTTACGTAATATTTTTTAATGCGTTACTGTCACAGTAGATGCATGAATTATAGCTCCTAACTATTGGCTAGAAATCTGTAGGAAAAATGCCACAGCGAGGCGATTTAAAAGTTGTTTATAAAGACGATGCTGTTCTGTTCTTCTGTTCTTCTGGTGTGGTCCTTTGGCCCTCCGCTACACTAGGAACAGTGGATGTGCAAATACACAGGGCACAGACACAGTCACAGGTCACCAAGGGTAACGTCCAGCTCCCGCAGGGGGATGTGTGGATGAGTCGGGTGTGCATGTGCTGTACAGATAGGCTGGAGACTCACAATGTTGATTCTCCTAACCAGCCTTGTTTTTGGAGGAGTTGCTGTGCACACATCTCTTGCTTTTAGCCCTCTGCTGATTTATGTGATGTGCCATGCACTATATTAATCATTTCAACATCTGTGTAGCCGTGGAAGTGTGCTTTGTGTTGTATCGGTGCGTGAAATTGAAATCAAGTCATTAGCACCTGACTACTGATTTTTTAGCCTCAGGCAAAACGGCAAAGAAATGGATAGTTTTTATATTTTCCAGAGCAAGGTTTCTCTTCTCTTCTCTACTCTAACTTTTAGGGTTCAATAGTCTGGCTTACGTCAGATTAATAGTGATAATAGTCATACAGCTTTGCTTTAGTTCTCGTCAAATCTCTGATGTGACTTGTAGTTGTGAGCGTGTCCTTGAACTGAATCTACACTCTAAAGTTCAAAGAAAGACATTGGCATCCTCTCTTCTAGAAAAATAACAAAATGGTGTTGCAGTGTACCATATTCTGCACTTTATCAATATATATATAATGTCTTGTTATTTTACACATTACAATATACAAGGTTTTCAACTCTCGGTTGTAATGTAAAGAAACATTTTATTTTTGAATTATCTTACATCTGTCGGACCTTTTGTACAAACTTAAAAATTGTCTAAGATGTGTAGAATGTGAAAAAAACTTGGCCATGAAAAAATAAGTCATCTTTTCCATCTTTTGGATACAGACGCATACTTTGGGCTTTTTTGGTCTGATTTTCATGGAACTTTAGATCAATTGAAATCATTGCTGGTAAAGAAATAATATAAAAATATAGCAGCCAGAGATGAGTCATCACTAATTTCACGTTCCCTTTCAAACCCACTGTTCAATTTTACCGTTCAAGCATGGTTGAACTGTGCAATTGAAAGCCCAGCCAATGAGAAAGCCAATGACATTACAGTCTTGTAGTGCTGCAGATGGATGGGGAAGAATGCTCCAAAAACAACATCAGAAACATTGCAGCAGAATCGGTAGTTCAACTGTCCCGTTAGTCGCCAGTGCTGCAACGATCAGCAGATTTGGTTACAGGGTGGCATCCAGCCAGAGTTCTTGCTTACAACGCAGGAACACAGTGACACTCCACGGTTGCGTTAGGATAAGGGAAGCATATAATAATCATAGCCTTGGGGTGTGCCATTGCTGTATGTCCATCATCAGTCCTTCATTAGTCCTTCATCAGCATACTTCTGCTATGAGGCCACGAGAACCACAGCCAAAGTGGCTGCTCGCCTTATCCTCTGTATATGAAATAAATGAAGGAACGTCCTTTGGAATATAACTGAGGACTGTGGGGAACACTCACAAGGGCTACGGATCTGAGGTATTCTTCCAGAAACTATTGGGAGACAGCCGATAAATTTGCAATTTTCCAAATACATGAACAAAATGGACAGCTGATGAAAGCCTGGGCCTGCGAGGTTGCTATTGGTCCAACTGGCTTTTCTCCAACAACAAAGCCAGCCAGCTGCCTAGTTTGCCAATTATTCAGTGGTTTTAGCTCATTTCTGCTAATTCAAATGTAGATTACTGTTTTCACAGCACCTACCACATAATGAAGCTAGATCTTTCTCTCTGACTATTGTAGTGATTTATAGCGCTGTGTATTATCGGGATGGGCTGATTATGCAGCCGGTCATATGCTCAGTCACCAGCTGCGGGACAGGGACAGCTGTGACTTCCTGAATCCCAACTACTGAAACTATTGCCAAGCCAGGCTAACCACAGCTGGAGCGATCTCAGTCAGATATGATATCAAGCAGCTTACATTAAGTCCCAGAAACCCAGATACATTTTATGATCAAGGGTGCTATCTTGGAAATGATTGAACAAGAAAAGTGCTCAGGATTTGAATTGAGCGTTTTTAAACTCAGGGGTTTATTTAACTCAATCCAGATCACTTTGGGACATAAGAATGAAAAATGAATGAGCAGAACGTGTAAATGTATTCACGCTATGCATAACATGAAACTAATCCCGAAAGGAGCAATGGAATGAGCAAAGCCCACATCTCCCTTGGCCATATCAAACAAGAAGTACAGTCAAATTGTATCAGTAATGTCTGCGGTTTGGAAGATGGTCAAAACAAACTTAATGAAAGAAGCAAGAGTGTCATAAACCACTACCTGCTATCCTCTGTGTCTGCCTCATATGGCGTAAAACCTGTCCATCTTCGCTCTCTTTATGTCTCTATTTTTTTTTCTCTTTTACTCCTTCCTTTCATCCTCAGCCAGACGTTTTTTGGACATGTAAGATGTAAAAAAAAATGCAGGAAAGAGAAGAAGAAAGAAAGGACAGTTCTAAAGGAATATGGCTTGTATTAATCTGGAAATATAGCTTTACCTCATCTGAACTAAATTACTGGTCTGAACTTGCTGTCCTCAGAGAGCAGGCAGAGCGCCACCGGCAGCCCAGATGGGCGAGGAGTGGCCGGCAGACCTGTCACTGAGACCACGGTGAGCGCATGAAGGCCTGGTCTGTGGAGCTCTGCAACTGTCCTTTTTATGCAGTGGGTCGAAAGTGTTCCTTTGTGGTTTTTGGGTTCTGATTTTATATTCAGGAGCAGCGTCTCCGGTGGAGAATCCTGACGTTTTAAGACTCTTTCTTTGTCCTGTTTCCTGCTCTCAGTGTGGCTTAGTGCATGTGTATTGTTCAGAGGCCAAAAAGAAACTTGTGCGAAGACGTGAAGATAATAAAAGCTGATCTGTTGTTGTAAATGTCCCGTTCGTTTATGACATCATTTGGACAGTTCTATGGATGACTTAGAGACGCAGTTGTAGTAGTGCCTGGTTGTTGTATGAGATCCAAATGCACATTGCTGGAGGTCATGAGACCTATTTAGACGAGTGGAGCATGCTTATGGTGTGGTGTGGCTAAAGCTTGCCAACGCTTGTGGTTTCCACTGGTTAGGAGCAGAGGCAAGCACAAGTGACTGCAACTTCTCTCACTGTTACTTCCAGGAATTTAAGGGTGTGATTGCACGTGCTACGAGTAAACACTGGCCCATCTGCTCTTTCTCTCCCTCATAACTAAGTGACACATACATATGTCTTCATGCTATACAGTAAGTTAGACAGCAGCCTCACAGAAAACCAAAACCAAATAGCTATTATATAATATTAATGGCCAGTGGCACTAAGCAATACTTTTTGCTGTGGTTACTCATAACTCCACCTGTCAGAGATGTGGTTGGAAAGTGTTCAAACTATGTGCTTGACTCCAGAGGTACAGGCAGGCTTTCTGTTGTTGTGACATTCAGTCAGAAGGAAGCGGTCAGTGGAGGTGTGTTTTTCAGGGGTGAACAGGATCATGCTTCAGTCCCAATACACCAGTAAAACACATGCAGGACAGATAGATAGATAGATAGATAGATAGATAGATAGATAGATAGATAGATAGATAGATAGATAGATAGATAGATCGATCGATCGATCGATCGATCGATCGATAGATAGATAGATAGATATGTACTTTATTAATCCCCAAGGGGAAATTTTTTTGTCAAAGTAACGTCCCACATTTACAGACACCAGGACATGCCACACTCTGAATAAACATATTTAAATTACTGTCAAGCAGATGACATAATACAACATTTGAACTGATGGTGAAGACTATCAGTTAATGAATCAATCAAGAAAGGCAGGAATATAAAAGACTATGTAAGTAATGTTTATTCACAAAGCTTATGGTCTGAATTATTAGTTTTGGTATTTCTGTTAAACAAATACAAATACAAATTGTCTCAAATTTAGAAAGGCAGGACAAAGGCTTAGCAAAGGAATCCAAGATTACATGTAACATATGAAACGACCCCTCATCTCTGTCCGAGTCTTATTAAGTTGAATATCTTCTCATACAAAGTCTGATCTGATATTAATATTTTTCTATATAATACAACTGCATAGTATATGTTAACGAGCAGATAATGACGAGTAAACAGCTCTACATTATGACAATCTAATCTGCATGACAGCCTTCCTTTGTGAGTTTCTGATACCTATAATATGTTGTGTAATGTGCATATGTTGTATAATATCTATTGTGTGACAGCATGATCTAAATGTGGAAAATTTAAGCCAGTTTCCCTCAACCCAGATAATCAAACTTTATTTCAGACTCAGGGTCCAGATGAGACTCTACTCTGAGGTAGTAATACGACTAAAATAGAGTTGTTGTTGTAATTGCTCCCGCGCCAGCAATAATCATTTGTTTTATCAAATAACTTGATGCCACATTATCATCAAGTAACATAGTTTTTTAACATTGAACGACATCTACCTACGCAGACACAATCAGATTTCCAAGTATCGTTGCATATTAGCTCTTTAGAAAGCAAGCAATTTCATCCCAGATTGCCAAACTGAATTTATTGCATCAATTGACACAATATGTGGAATTAAAACTGAGATGTATAAAAATGTCTATATCTAACAACAAGAAGTTGACATACCACTCATTCACAGGAGAGGTGGATTCTGATTAATGTCTCTTGTGTTTGTACAGTTACCTGGCTTGCATATAACCGACCTCTGACCCCAGGAAACACATCCCCGTGGGAGAGGGAAATGTGCCTGTGAGAGGCTCGTGGGCGGTGGAGTGGTTTTATGCACAGACTGGCATTATCTGCATCTCCTGCTCCACTCAAAGGACAGCGCCACTAAATATACCCTGTGAGGCCTTCCCAGGCTCTTCTGGGCTATGGAGATGCGGCCGCTGCTTGGCCCGAAGGCCAATGACATGGCTGCCGACCTCCACGGAAAGTATTTTTAAGGTCAATTACAGGGTACAGTGCCTTTAGATGGCCGACTGGTTCTGAGGAGGCCTCACATTAAAGGTTTATGTGGAGAAGGACCAGAGAAGTTTGCCTTAGCTCACCCCAGCTCCCATTGTTACCACACACCCACTAGGACAGTGCACTCTGAAGGATTCATGGGGTGATTTGTGCAGTGTGTGTGCGAGAGGGATTTACATCGAGGACTCGTCAAGCAGCAACAAATTATAAATGAAATTCTTCAGAAACACATCAAACAATGGTCTCAAATCATCTAAGTCTGTGACCTTTTCTTTTTACTTTTTTTTCCTGCAAGTGTAATGTTGCATAAAGCTTCATCTATACAAGTCTGCATTATTTCCAAAGTTACAGCCTTTTTTAGTACAAAATTACAAGGAAGCAAATGTAGACACATTTTACAGTACAGCACGAACTCAACATGTTGCAATAAATAGATTGTAAATGTTGAAGATACTTCATTTGATTTACTAAGACTTTTGAAGTCTCATCGTACTTTATCACTTTGACTGAACTTTAAATTGCAATGTTGTGTATTTTGCCCTCCGTGGCTTGGAGTTGCACTAAATATATCTCTTTATTGAAAAGGATAAATGATTACAGTGGCCAGTGATTTTTCCCATGCACATGGGCATTCAGGTTTGTCAAAAAATAGGTTCCGATTATTATTTGTTTAATTCTAGCTTTTAATACTATTGTCTTGATTATGGTCATTTTTCTGTTGGTACGTACAAAAGCACTTTTCGGCAAGCAGTCATACTTCATGATGAAACATTTAAAGGTTTTAAACATTCAGACTCAGATATACAAATACCCACAGAATGACAAACACACAGAGGACTTATCTTAATCCTCCACGCCAACACATTCGCTCTCACACAAGCCCCGTTCTCTCTGCGTAGGCCACACACAGAACCACACAGCTGACCAGCGCTCAATATAAATGAGCATCCAGTGAGATGATTTTGGTCCTTTTCATGGTTCGTTCCAACACGAATCCAGCCAGCCATAAATACAGGCCTGTCAAAATGTGTTTTACCCCACAGAGAGGGGAGTGGTGGAAGGTACAGTAGACCCCATTCACCTCTCTGTGTGTTTGGAGGGGCAGAGGGAAGGTTGGAGTTGGTGGCTTTGGTCTCCATGAAGAGTAAAGTATTGATGGGACAAAAGTGAGGGGAAGGATTCAAAGGCCTATTTGTGCAGATGAGAGCTGGGAATCTCTGTGTTTGGTTTACTATGGCTCTGCTACAGTTCAAAGACAGCTCTATCCAACCTTCACTATTCAACCCAGAAACTTCAATAAAGACAAAACAAAGGCACCGAAACATGAAACCCAAAGAGGAAGCATCAATATGTGTCTTAGTATTTAACTTTGTCGCCTTATCACTGTGCTTCAGACATAAATGACATTTTGAGTCAGTAACCCTTCAATTAGCTACGGCTTTGCATGAGACACCAGTCTAGCAAGGCACAGCATAGTGATTGTGTTGTTTTCATTGTGTGATCAAGATTAGCAAATGGGTTGGGTTTTTAAAGTGTCCTCTGAAAAAATTAAATAGAAGAAAAACCCTCGAAAAAAAGGATAAAAGTAAGCTCCTACTCTTCTCAAGTTTTGTCAGATCAACCAACATATTTATTGTTCTGTGTGAAAGACATTGTAAGGAGACCTTAAGGTTGTGTGTGTTGATCCACTTTTTATTGTTCCCATCCCAGCCCCCCCACCCTCAAAAGTTACGAAGGCAATGTACACCCTGGACAGACTATCGCAGGGCTGGCACATATGACAGACTTCCATTCACACTTTTGAGCAATTAACCTAACCTTTGGAATGCGGGAGGAAGCTGGAGAACCCACGCTGACACGGGGAGAACATGCAAACACCACACAGAAGGGAAGCGAACCCGGGCCCCTCTTGCTGTGAGGCGACCACACCACCACACCTCCGTGGAACCTGTGCCTCATATAGTACGTAGCACAGTAAGGGTGTAGAGGTGGTAAATGGGCGTGATTTTTTACTCATGAGACCGGAGTTTGCCTCCCACCACAGACCTGCATTTGATAAGTGTCATTATAAATCTAATTTAAGTGAATAAAGGAATTGCAGTCACTATTGTGGCTATTTAGATGTCAGGTTTTTGCAGGCAGTCCACAGACTTGTTTTAACTCCTCCTTCTTTTATCGGCTCAGATCACTCAGAACCTTGACCGATGTACTACTACTAGCCGTAACTTTTTTTCGAATGGAAATTAAAAAAGAGTGAGTTGCCATACCCTGCAGTGGAAATGTGGCATTCATTATAGCGAACTGCCAACTCAGTTTAGAAAGCCACCAGAATTGTTGGCATTGTATTATCTTAATTAGAAATGATCCCAATGAGTTCCAAGCATAATGGTACAGATATTTTAAATGTAGTTATTGCATTAGTATTAAATGAATGCATAATAAACATTACCAAAACCCTAATATTGTTTTGTTGTCTGACCCTGACACCAACCAAAATGTATTTGTCATAACCTCACTCGTTATGCACCCTCACCAGAGCCTAGCGACGTACAGATATTGTAGAAAGCGAGACATTTTTAAATGTTGGTGGAATAATCCAATAATAATCCAATAAAGATGTACTTCTCGAGCAAAAAAAAAAAAAATGCTTTAAAGCTATTTTACTGTTTTGGAATAAACAATAGGAAAATAGTTCCCCCTCCAAAAACCAAGTCTGTCCTGTCCCTTTCCTTCAACTCTTACTCTTTCACCTCTAACCCCCCAAATCTCCCTTTAACCCCTCCTCGCCCAAACCCCTAAACCTTGTTTCCCTGGGAACATCATCACTCCTGGTCCACATGGCTGGGCGAGTACACATCGCCATGCTGCTAAGTCTACACTGGCTGGGGTGCACCGTGTTTACCCTGGGGGAGAACATGCGTTCGTGGCCGCTGGGCTTTCTGGGTCAGAAATGGCACACCAGGGTGTGATGGGCTTTGCTCTGCTGGTAATGGACATTGTAGGTGTGAAATTCCCAGAGCTGAGGCTGGCCACTCAGCCCGGCTGCTTCAGATCCCAAAAGCTGCACAGACAGATAGATAGAGGGAGGGAATGGATGTGTTAGACATTTTGTAAGCCACCATTCTCTGTGTCTGAGTTGAAACCCAAAGTCTCATTTTACTCGGGCTCGTTCTTTTCTTGGTGGACAAACAGACAATACACTCATGGAACCAGTTTGTAAAATGCTGCACTGTATATTCCTGCTGCAGAGGCTTAATATTATTGTTTTTATTGGACATTTCAGGTGTGTAGCAGTCAGTGAGTCATGGAATATAGTACACCCTCAGTTTCCCTAATTATGAGTTACAGGAGTGTTGATGTAGTTGGTGATGGGGAGGCATTTGATTTGGTGCCAGAAACATGACCTAAGACGACCTTTGTACTGAACATCCTCAGTGTAACTGCGGCAAAATCAAAATGCAACTATCCTCTTATGTCTCTGAAGAAAACTGTGCTATTACTGTACTTTACAGGCTCTAATGTCATGAAGCCACATGCATGTGAAACTGTAGTAATTATTGATACAAAAAAATCACAGACCGGAGGCTTGATCATTTATTTAGCATCTCAGTTGTTAAGTCTTGTTCAAGAAGCTGTTCTGGTTACCACACAGTAATGACTGTAAGTCAGAGTGCACCCACCACGGTGGGAGCACAAGGTGGCACACAGTCAGGGTGCAACACCTCACACCACTGTCATCTTGGCGTGGCTACATTTATTCATGTTTTTTTCTTAGAAGTCCTAAATTGCTTTCAGAAATGTTGTCTCCCTGTATTTTGCGGCGGAAAAGACAAGCTGCTGTGTAGATTTATGGAAAGTGAATGTCAGAAAGTTTTTTCTCAACTCTATATTTAGCTTGAGGTAATTATATGTATTAATAACTATACAGTAGGGAATGGTTCCTCCAAAAGGTTACAGTTTAATTAGTTTTTCTACCCAGGTATGACTCCCTGAGGGGAGGTCAGAATACTTTAGGGTCATTAAACACAATATATGTGTAGCGTTGGTGTTCTGTATGACTTTTCTTCCGACAGACATGCAGAGAAAGAGTCTTTTTACACTGTTTGCAGAGTGAAGATATAAGTCTAAAGCTTTTCTTTATAATGCCCTGCATGAACTAAAAATACTTGTTTCAACTAGTTTAACAAGGCATTGGTATTCTGATATGCACAGGCCCTAGGGTTGGGCTTAAACACTCTCCATATTCATCCTGGAAATGTTGAGGAGGTGATCTTAGGCTCCCTCACTTTGATAAATCTCACAAAGGTTTTCTGTGTTAAGACCACAGAAAGTTCCTTCTTTTTCCATCTGCCTTGACTCTCAATTCAGATTGTTAGGAGTGAAACTTAAATTGTACAACCTATGATTGAATCCTTAAGTCTAATATGACTCCAGCAGCCATAAAAAGACAAATGTTCTCACTTCATAAACCTAAAGTTCTGTTGTCTGTAGTTATTGTTCCATTTATTCGATTAAGTTCCCTTGTGAGTTTAACCCCACACTACTCTTGAGGCTATTGCCATTAAGGAATTTCTTTCTGTACTATAATATTGTACCTGATCCTCACCCAGCCTAGTTGTTTTGCCAAATGATGCCTGACAGTCAGACCTCTTCCTGTGGCTTTTCAAATCCAATAACAGAGGCAGCGTGCTTTGGTCCCAGTGAGATCATGGTGTTGTTCTCCCTCCAGCCTGCTCTGTATACAGGCTGTTCGAAACCAAATGGTGTTTAGAAATTCATCCCCTTGCTTTGATATTGAATTTTGTCTTTTTAGGATGTTGGCAGCCAGGAAGACGTTTGACATTTTCTGGTGTAAGACAGTTCTCTTTTTTTCAAGCCTGAAGACTTTTTCAATGAATTCTGTAACAAGCAGCACATGGCATGCTCATTGCACATGCAGTCTGTATTTGTTTTGGTTTTAGTAATAAATTCAGTTTAGAATCACACGATTTCACAGAAGAGATGTATGTGTGTTGCAGCAGATTTGATGAATGATTGAAATAAATGTGGGAGGAATTGCTCTCCCACAGGAACTATGGGCATAGTGAGAGTCATGTTGTGTAAGAAGATTAGTGTCAAACTGTGCCTCATCTGAGTCTATCAATAGACTGTATACAGATTACAGCTCAACTCAACCCCTAGTGGCTGGATGGAATATTGTGTCCTTTCACTAAATTCCACCTCAGTCCTAAATCCCAGATTTTAGATCCTGTGACACAATCACATCTTTTGCTGCTAAGTGTGTCAGACAGCCTGTCATTATTGTTCAAATTTTCCTTATTATATGGACACTTAGTGCTATTTTTATCTATTCACTATCGTTTTGGTAATGCCAAGACTTAATTACATAGTAGACAGTAAACAAACAACAGCTTTCAGATGTTGGATTACTTTTTTTCTGTGACTAAACCCCCAGATTTAAAGACATAAAAGACTGCAGAATGGCAGTCCATGGCTCTGGTTTTGAAGGATTAGTGTTTCTTAGAGCACTGAAAGGAGTTTGTCTCCTCTTTCTCTGTAGTCCCTCGACCAACCCACTCCAACAGTCTCAAGCCTCGACCCCAGGCCTGGGCTTTCACAGCCAAGAATGAAGGCAGCCCATAACCCTAAGTACTGTTTTGTGGACTTGTGTAAATTTGACACTAATATGCCACAGAGAGGGTCTCTAGGTGTTAATGTTAGTGTGGGAGGTCACCAGAGATCTGTATAATCCCTGCTGACCTCATGGGCTGCCTAATAAGTCGTTCCCTTTTGTATTACATCACGTAGACTTTGTGATCCTTTCTGAGATTTTTTGAATCACTCTCAATTTTTCTCCACCGCAACGCTCTACCCCAACTTGTTGTTTTAGAATGTGTTTTAGTTTTATATTCCTACTGAGCAATTAAAAAACTACTACTGTGTCTTAGACTTGTGTAACTTTATTTACAGTTAGGGCGGTCTTTTACTGTAAAGACACTTCAAACAGGACACAATATGCATTAGCGGTGGTCCTGGTGGAGGTCGTGTGTGCTGCGGTAGTGTCTCTTTTTAATTTTCAACAAGATCAAGGCCCGACCGTCCTTCTGTGAATTAGAGCCTCTTTTACAGCTTTTACCAGCAAATTAGCTCAAAGATTCTTCACTACTTTGAACTTTTTTTGTATTTCATGTCAAGGATCTACAACACAGTTTGATCTCCAATGAACCCACAACATTACGTTGTTTAGAATATACCGTGTCGTGTCCGTTTCCTCTTAAATTGAGTAAATTACTCTCCTAATTATTATTTTCCGAACTACAAGTTGATATGAAACTTTAAACTGCACTGTTTTTACTCCTGTGGTAGGGGGTTGGTTACTCTTTTCTTTTACTTTTCTGTGCACCTCTCCGTCCATGCCATGGCTTGGTGTAAACTGGCAGACTTGGTTGAACTTTGGTTTGTGTGAAAGCACTGGGGGCAGGGTGCAGAGCTTGCCTGGGTTGAGTGCACCCAGCCCCTCATAATTACAGACAGTAAACAGCCAGTGCTTTTATGCCTATTTTCCTCGTCTGATGGGGAGAGAGTTCCATTTGGCATTAGAAGAAAAGGCAGCGAGGACGAGAAGGAAAAGAGAGTCTGATGATGGACAAAAACCGTCATCTTTATTTTTGGTGGTGATGATGTTGGGCATTTGCAAAGAGTTGATGAACTATAGAGACACGTTTATAGACACACAAACAAAGAGATATATTGTCTCCACCCCCTAGGACTCAACACACATACTTCTTTTTGAGCGACCGTCTTTGATGTAATCTTTCTTAGAGTACGTCTTAATTAGAGCTTACAATAACCCCTTTTTAAAATATGTCTCTGCTCTTTATACTTTTCTCCCTTAAAAGTCAAATTGATCATCCGTCTTGCTCTTTCGCTCTCTCTCTCTCTTTTACTCTCTGAGTGTGTCTGTGTTTTTCTTTCCGTCTGCCTGTCTGTCTGCGTCCTTCCCTCTGTCTCTCTCAAGTAAATCTCTGCTGCCTCGCACTCTTCACTTGTCCAACTTTAAAACCTCCTCCCTCTGCTGTCTTTCTTCGTTCTACCTCTGTTACGTCACACACACTCTTTCTCCTCCCTTACTGCATTTTCAATGCTCCACTGACAAAACTGTTAAGCTGAAACAACTCCTAGTGTATCCAATGTGAAATTTAAAAAACAAACAACAACAGTTTGTGGATTGGAACCATGTGCTACAGAGCATTTCGCTGTCTCATCACCTCCTTCCTCATCTCTCTCGCTCTGTCCCTCTCTCTGTGCACTGCACAGCGCTGGCAAGCGGTTTGATGGGTGGTTGTCTTTGGCAGTCTGCTCCCCCTCTCTTGGCAGGGACAGGCCCTGGAGCTACTGGCTGGGAGTGTGGAAGGGAGGCGGGGTGGTAGTGAAGGTGGAGGGGAGGGAGAGAGAGAGAGAGAGAGAGAGGGCTCGGGAGGAGGGAGAATTGAGGGGTGGAGGCGTGGTTTGCAGCTGGTAATGAAGTCTTCTCTTTTCATCCTCAGAAGGCAGAGTGTGAGCGGACGGGCCCAGGGTCTGCGTGGCTCCACTGCTATCTCTGCCTTTAAAGTGTGCCAAGTGCCCCTCCGCTCAGCGCTGCGCTGCCTGTGTGTCAGTGTGAGTCTCCAACAGCTGAGTGATACAAAGAGACCAAGTCAGAAAGAGACCGCTGCAGTCATGAGGCTTTCCTTTGTATCGGCTCCACAGCATTACTCTTGAGGTAAGACTTCAGTCTGACTCATTCTTGTGTGCTGCTCCTGCCTGTCTCTCTCTCTCTCTCTCTCTCTCTCTCTCTCTCTCTCTCTCTCTCTCTCTCTCTCTCTCTCTCTCTCTCTCTCTCTCTCTCTCTCTGTCTCTCTGTCTCTCTCTCTCTCACTGCTCTCTTTTCCTGTCTGTCTCTGTTGATTGTTGTGGTGCTGGTGGGGAGGGGGGGCTGTCCGCTTTAGATCCCACCCACTTTGAGTGTGCATGTGTGTGCTCACATAGTGCATGTGCACTGTTAGGTAGGTGTGTGTTTGTAAATGTGTGACCATGCACATATGAATTTGCTGTATTTGTGTGCCTGTGTCTTTTCACAATTCCTACACTGTTTATGTATGAACACACACTGAGTCAGCATTCAGTGAAAGGTTTACGTTAATGTTGACAGATGGATCCTGCTAGTCAGGCAAGGAAGAGGGTCGGTATGAGGCTGAGCCTTTCTGTAAAAAGAAAGATGAGAAATCAGTCATGGGATGAGAACTTTACTAAGAGTGGACTGCAAATGGAAATTCTGATCATTTTGTTTCCCAGAACTGCTTTTGTTGTCAGGTATAGGTAATTTTACACTCTGGCTTGTATTGTTGGTCTGGACTCAGGCTTGTATAATATACAGTGATGCTACCCTCTAATTTCAAATGAGCTGTTAAATGTTGTACAGTGCGAGGATGCTGCATCTGAGTGTGTGTGTGTGGGTATGTGTGGAAATGTATATTTGCACTTTTGATGGTAGTTTAAGGTAATGGATGCAGCAGGCTATTGGGGCTCATCTCTGTCAATAAAAGAGGACAGGAGAGTCTGTACTCATCCGCAGCCCAGTGACACCAGGCTTTGAAGTCATTTCAGTGCATCTGTCCTCCTCCCCGCTGGGCAATTCAGATCCGGCCTGCAACTCAGCCACTTTCATCCACATTCCCTTGGAAATCCATCCATCTTTATTATTACCTCCTTCCTGTTCCCATTCACTCCATGAGTTCTTGCACCCTGATACCTCTTGATGAGGCCTTCACCTCCTATCAACACCACCCATACTCTCATAGACAGTATTCCTACGTTTTTATTCTCAGGCCCCACTAGTCAGACATGGTTTTTGGGAATGGGTCTTTCCAATACCTCTCCCGGAAAAAAAAAACCTAAGCGACTTTCCATGAGAATTATGGTTTCCCAAATGAATAGTGTACAGGAGCTTGGCTTAATTGAAAAAACACAAGCATGGTTTGCCATGAAGGAGACGATCCTTGTGTCACTGTTGAACTGTGCGAATGTACTTTCCAGAGCTGGCAAGAGGGAGAGAGAGAGAGAGAGAGGAAAATAGAAAAAGAGCAGTAGATAAAGGACAGACTGAGGCAAGTGCGGAAAATCAAAAGGATTGATTGAAAACATTGTGGTAATACAATAAAAACTTTCTGAAGGAGCCACAAAGAAAAAGAAGGCCGTGCTGTGTGTGTGGATCCCAGTTGCGCCTCCTCTGGTCTGCCAGTCAGGACAGTGTATAAAGGGACTTTATGGGATGGAATGGCAGAAGGAGGCCATCATTAGACTGTTTGCTGGTCATTAAGTCCCAAAACCTGCTGGATTTCCGTCCAGCTAACAGCAGCATCTCTTTCATAATTTTCCCAACAGGAAGTTATCCTAACTTTGAACCCTACTGAGTGTCTGCACCGCAATCAGACCACCAGTGTGCCTTCAGAGACGTTAGTGAAATGTTGCTGCATTTCCTCATTGAAAAATACTTGACAAATCCAATCAATATCTTCCTCGTTATCTTTTATTGTGTCTGTTGCCTCCCCCTCCTCTGTCTCTTCTCCCCTGCTGTGTTTGTGTGGCAACCTCATATGGTGATGATTGAGACCCAGTCATTGGTTCAGATGGCACATTTGTCAGACACATGTTTGCCAGCAGCTGCTGTTGCTAGGGCTGCAGAGGAAAGCATCTCTTGTTGACTTCCTCACTGGGTGGCTCATTTGTTTGTCAGGGTACGTGACCCCTGACCCTGCCATCACCTCCTGCTTCTCACACTGCTGCCCGTTAATGTTCCTGTAGACTCCCGACAGCCCTCTCCCCCCCACTCTTCAACCACACTCATGCATGCACGGTTTCTGGAAGAAAGAAACATGGAAAGATCAACACTTGCAACACTCTTCTTAGTTAAAGTAAGTCTTCTAAGGAAAGCTCCATAGGGATGAAAATGTATGCAGGCTGGATGACCTCCCCATAACACCAGTGAGTGAGATTGAAGCGTGAACAGAGAGTAACAGTCCAAGGAGACATTGTTTCTCTTCTTTTTGATTAATACACATTGCATTTGCATCTTACCTGACTAAAGACTATTAATCATAACCCTCGAACCATATACTACAACTAGCCACTCCGTATTAAATCTAGTTCAGTGTCTAAGGGGCATGATGATGGTTTATTATGAGCTTAGCAGCTTCTGTCAGGTTCAGTCACTGAGGTAACAAAAGACCAGGAAGGTTATTCATCCCTCAATTCTCATGTTGAGTGGAAGAAACACGACTGCTGGCTTCTCTGTCTCCTGGCTGACTTTTATTTGCCTTGGATAGTGAAAGTTGAACTGGGACCTCAACCTCAGAAGATAGATTCTCCTGTCAGTGGTTTAATCTTCCCTAACTCTGAAAAAAACTAACTTAAGTAAAAAAGAAACTAGGAGACAATGAGTATATGGAAATGTATGTTAGTGGTGAGATTGAATGGTATTTGGGGGTTCTGTTGAACCAGCTTGCCTTCGACAGACAACATATTTGTAAACCCTCTGCAAAACTAATTTCTTTGGTAATTATAGACTTAGACAAATGTAGAAATGTCAAATTTAAGACACAACTTAGCAGGGCCATTCAGAGACAGACAAAAATCCCTGCTCACATAGGGTTTGTCCCATGATGATAATGTGTGCATTGCACATAGAAGAACACTCTAAACATTTTCTCAGCAGTGATGTGTAGATACAAACCTAAAGCTGGTATGTTATGCTGATTGTCAGAATGAATTATCAAAGAGAGAAACTGTGATTCCAGTAAACTGTGAAAACGCCACCATACCATATTGTTTTCCTTCAACTTTGACTGATAGCTGGCATCAGTGAGCGTAGATATTCCCCTGGGAATCACATTGCGCTATCAAGCTGAATTCCAAAAAGATACGTGACGTGGCCCATGGGAACATCTCTACTCCCTCCCTATATCTCCAAAGGAACTGTTTGAAAGTGTTGCTACAAAACACACAGCATGAACACGAGATAAAAGAAAGAAATATTGCCCTTACCTGGTCATAACCAAATTGCATTAGAGTTGAAAATATATGTATATGTATGTATAATATGATATAGATTTTATTTGACAGGCTCCCCAGATCTGCTCCCAGTCACTAAAATTTTGAAAACCGTAGAGTTGGTTGTGAAACCTTCTTATTTCTTCTTCATATAAACACATTGTAAGCCAATCCTTAATTTCTGTGCCCGTATCATTTTCAACACAATGTTAATATATAATTAAAGAGTTGCTTTCTTGATAAAAAATCAACGTTTTGTGCGTAAAATAACTGCAAAGATAGGCATGTCTTAATTCTTCATTGACGATCTACACTATTAACTGTGTCTGCAACGCTTTCTGTGTATGAGTCCTGTCAGTTTAAAAGGCATGTTGCTGTCACATGTTCTGTATTTTGGTGGTGGGGCTACACTCATGTGTATTTTTGCATCACGGATTATGTCTAAAACATTTCTACATTAAAATATAAAGTGGTATAAATTAAATATATGCATTTGTGTTTGTAAGAGCTGATGATGAAAACATCCACAGCTTTCTTTCTCATTATGCTTCTTATAAACATATGTTCATGACCTACACTATGATTTTTGGCAAATGTCCATTTGAATAGACAGATAACATGTTCATTATTTGAGCTACAGATATTAAGGGCATGAAAGCATGATTGACTCACAGAGCGAGACAGACAGTAGAATTAGCCTTTGGGACAAAATGTGCATTCATTAAAATACCTACAGTTCATATCGGGAAGGTGAAGTGTTACTGCTTGAGCTGCCTGTGCAGACTGGTGTCCATCCCTTTCTTAGCTCTACTGTAACCCTTTAAGTTGTTCAGCTGCAGGCAGCGTCCTGAGCACTAGTTGAGTCACAGCACAAATTGTCTCATCTGCCACGTCTTCGAATAACTTTTAATCAAAGTTACAAAATACTTTGTCCTTCATCCTCTGTGACGCTCTTACTGACCACCTAATTCTCCCACACCTACAATTGGGCCTGTAGATAAGATTTGGAGGCTGAATTTTCTTAAACTGAGCAGATTGACTGCAGTCAGAGGAAAAACACATGACTTGCGGGAGATGAGAGTCCCTGTGGTTCCATCATTTTAGCTCTTTTCCTACCTCCTTCCAATCCTCTTTTACCTCCCTATCTGTGTCCTCCTCAAACAGGAACCATTAAGCATACTTTCCATCTTACCGTATGTCTCAGTTCGTCAGGTCACACCTTCAACCTAAAGCGCCCCCTTAGCTCCCACAAAAGTCTCCTCACGGACTGGCAGATTGACGTAGATGTCTATCACAATGTGCATTTACGTACGTGTTCATGTATTGCTGCGTGCATTTGATGCATTCCCGATTATGAGTCTAATTATAAGTCAGATTGGAGGCAGCAAATTATGTGTCTACTGACAAATAACTGTTGGATCTGCCGCCATGTGTTTATTGGACACTTTATCCAAGAGGCAGAAAATTGGCCTGAATATTTGCCTGCTCTTCTGCTCCTTCTGCTGCGGGATTGCAGACCCAGCAGCTCTGATTGCTTCTGACAGTGACAACAAGAACAGGCTGCATGAGAAGACTTTCTGAAGACCTCTTCTTGCATCTGCACAGAAAAGTCAAAAGAATGAGCCAAATAAAACAAGAAATAGCTTTTCCCTCCCAATTCTTTGCAAACTTTCTTGAATTTAGATGCTATATAGTTAATAATATTGGGATACCGTCACACAAGTAGCACAGTTGTTTGGGGTTATCTGTAGGAGTTGCGAGGTAAAGTAGACAAAACAGACATAGCTGTATTTATTCTGTGCAGTAGTGACATCAGGTCTCTGGGAGATGGAAGCAAAGGAAATCACCAGTAAATTATAGCTCAGGCACATCCCCAGACGCCTTGGCCAGGGTCCTAGAGCTAAACAACTTGAGGACCGCTTTCTCTTTTTCAACCCCTTTTCCTCTACATTCCTGCTCTTCCCCTCTCATGCCTGCCTTTCACTCCAGATGTGGCATTGTTTGGACACATTTGTTTTGGGCTCAGGCCGGTAGACCTGCGCAGAGTCTGATGTCATGCTCTATTTAAAGGGAAAGCCATGAGAACTGGGTGGAAAAGGAGTGAGCTGTGGTCTCACTTCAAAGCCTCTGTCTGGGACTACTGATGACTGTCATCCATGGCACAGCAATCTGTGTCATGGACAGATGACCACATTCATTTGAAGTGTTGACAGACATGTCATTTTGAAAAGGTTCAGAGAGGAGGCACCACTTTTTACAAAAGCCAGAAAGATGGCTTTTTTTGTTTTTGTTGTATCTCACATTGCCCACCGGGTTTACTGAAGTTATCTCAGTTTCACTATTATTTGGAATAATCTGCAATTCATACGAGGGAACAATACTGGGTTTTATGAGCCTGTACTATGAATGCACTATGAATGTTTATGGTATAACTGAGTGCAACTTAATACCATTGTTAGATGAAATGAAAAGAAGATGCCCTCAAATGAACCAACAAACATGACAGGTTCTTTATGGGTCAGAGGAGTCACATGCTGCCTAAACTTTCATGCCTCTCTAATTAGCTCTGTCAGTCAATGAACCTGGCACCTCATGCCATTGAAGAATGGGATAATGAATCTGTTCTCTCTGTGTTTCACAGTGGGTGGGGTATGCACAGTATGTGTATAGTGTATTCTGCACCACTGGAAATGGAGAACAACCCATTGTTCTCCTGTTGCAGGGGAGTTAGGAATGACACCTTTTCTTCATGGAAGGGATGAGGGGATATTTTCCTCAATGACTGAGCTTATTGTGCCTTCATATTTAAACTATCAGCATAGTGGAGAGTCGGTAGCAGCTGACTATCAGGCTCTACTGTTAGATTCCCCATGGGAGCTCGGCCTTCAACACTGTTTGGCCTTCAAACACATCTATTTGTCAGGTCCTCGATAGTGTCCCTGGTTCAAACAGCTATAAACCCTAACCTCGCTGAATATTTCCGGTTCAAACGGGCATGTTTGCTAGATCTTCATCCCTCACTGCTCCCTCTCCTTGCTCCCTCCTCGAGTGTTTGCTCAAGGAGTTCACAGTGGCTTCTTGGCCCTTCAGGAGTTGAAAGCTGGAATGACATGAAGTGCTCACAGACAATGAGCGCATTTCCAGTCAGGCATGTACACAAACTCATCCGCATGCAGACACAGAGAAAGGGAAAGCTGCATTTAGATAATATAGTCATCACTTTCTCTATCTCTCTCTCTGTGTGTGTGTGTGTGTGTGTGTGTGTGTGTGTGTGTGTGTGTGTGTGTGTGTGTGTCTGCGTGTGCGCGCGTGTGCATGTGTGCGTGTGTGTGTGTGTGTGTGTGTGTCTCTCTATGGCTTTCAAGTGATAAATCCTTCAGGTTTGAAGGTGAAACTGTCAACCTATGAAAACAGGGGCTTGAATGTTTTTAAAAGCACTGCTTGCCTCACCTGTGTGGTATGATGGCCTTGAAAATCCAGGTGAGCTGTTTTCTACTCTCAGGTGCTCGGTTATAGCTGTTGCGGTTTTATAACAAGGATATTTAAGGCGCTCCTCTCCAAACAAGTTGGCAATGCAGATTGAGTTTTCCCACTTTTGGCAGCACAAATATAACTCTGTACTTGTGTTTGAGAGCAGTTATATATAAATGCAGATGTTTTTGACACAAAATGTGGGTCTCTCTCTCTCTCTCTCTCTCTCTCTCTCACTCTCTCTCTCTCTCTCTCTCTCTCTCTCTCTCTCTCTCTCTCTCGCTCTTTCTCTCTCTGTATGTCTCTCTGTGTGTCTCTCCCAGCTTAAAGTTCACTACAGTGCAAAGCCACTGTGGTCAACATCAAAGACTTGGACAAAGACACCTTTGCCCATCATTTGCATTCGCAGACACACAAATCTTAGGGTAATTTCTATTTACTTCCATACAAGAACATAAACTGATGAAATCAGGAATATTCTCGGGCACGTATGTCCTGTCTCTCCCCACTAACACACATCTAGCATCCAGTGTTTTGTCCAGCCATATGGGCCAAGAAAGCATAACAGTTCTGCCTCAGGGTCATGATGTCAAGCACATCTAGGTGATCAGTGCTGCCTCTCCAGATTCTGTTTATGACTACGTGTATACACACCATGCAGTCTGTCGCACAATTGTATACACCCCACACCCGGCCTCAAACTCACACAGCTGGCACAGCTAAACATTCACAGAGTCTGTTTTAGGAAAGGAGGCGTGTATGTGTGTGTGTGTGTGTGTGCGTGTGTGTGTGTGTGTGTGTGTGTGTGTGTGTGTGTGTGTGTGTGTGTGTGTGTGTGTGTGTGTGTGTGTGTGTGTGTGTGTGTGTGTGTCTGTATGTATGTATGTATGTATGTATGTATGTATGTACGTATTTAGGTGTGTGTGTGTGTGTGTGTGTGTGTGTGTGTGTGTGTGTGTGTGCGTGTGTGTGTGCGTGTGTGTGTGTGTGTTCGGACGTGCATGCATGCATTTCTGCTTGTGTGTGAACTTTCTTAATCTCAAGTATTTTCAGCTGCCACCCACACAGTAAAATTAATGCAGACCAGCATACTCACCAACTTGTGCAGAGATCGACAAGTAGGTTTACACGCTGTGGGAATGTAAGCTCATACAAATATTTCTAAATTCTGGAAACAAATTTAGCCAGATTGGATTCATTTATTTTTGGCAAAATAATCGACTGATTGCTTCATATTTCTTCAGTTACTGCCAGAAGCGGTAAATTGAGCTTTCTCCCTATCTTGATCGACAGTACAACAGCCTGACAGTCAAGCTTTAGAGCTTTAATGTCTACATCCCTTCACATAAGAGTGGATTGAGAGGTATTTGTGCTGTAAAGTTGGAAGAAAGAGGAAAAAACAGTTGCAGGACTGAATATAAATAGTCACACAGTGGGGAAAACAGGGTCTGTTCACACACAAACTCTTCAAGTGCTAATAAACATTCACTTTTCAAGGTTAACACACTCACAGTTTATAGGGCTCAAACAGGTGGCTGGCCTGTAGGAGTGGGAGATACAGATGGGTGAAGTGACGAGGTGGAGTAATGACAAACTTAAGTATGAATTAAAGTTAAACATTGTCATTTGAGGGGAGTGTCAGACTGGTTCAAATTTACTTTTACTTTGCTTGATTCTTTTTATCAAACAGTTTTTCTGTTTGTATCAAAGACTCTCTTTTTGCCTTTACATTTAGAAAAGTTTTGAATCTAAAGAAATGAAAAATGGAAATACCAAATGAAGTTATTCATATCAAATGTACTTTATGCCGTAAATAAATATGTTGACATGAAAACATGAAATATGTCTATTCAACTAATTTTGTTAAATTTCAAAACAGCCCTGGAGGCAAAGTTTTGCTTTCTGCCACAGTGGTGTCAATCCTGTTTCATGTAGCAGTGTTTGCTCTGCTCGAACCGTTATGGACTTTACAGCATGGTCATCTCAGTCAACACAGCTGACTGTGTGTATGCACGTATGTGTAAGAGAATTTATGTGTGTATGTTGGTGTGTGTGTGTGTGGGGGGGGGGGGGGGTGCAGCCATGTATACACACACCTACATGTGTTTTTTGTTTAAATTGACCCCCTATCTGTTAGTTAAATCTCTCTCTGCAGTCGAAAGTTAGTGCCCACCCTTCAAGTTTCAGCCTCAGCACACTAGTGTATATTTCATTTCCGTGTTTGCATGTAGCCCTAAATTGCCAAGGAGAAGAAAGGGATCTGATATGTGAACCAAGTGGGTTCATCTGACAGTCTGTTTCACTCTCCATCTGACAGTCTGTGAGATGCTCCTAGTCAATCACTGAGGCTGATAAGGACCACTGATACTGCACATCTTTATCTGCAGTATCAGTGGTCCTTATCAGCCAGAACCTGATGAGATTAATAACACCTTTGTGTTATTAATCTCATCAGCTTCTGCTTGAGGCCAGGACAGCGAATTCACTTTTTGACAAAACTGTTGTGGTGAACATCATTTGCGAAATTGTGAGAAATCTAACTTTTGTTTGAAGGATGACTTTCAAAGGGGTTTCATCTTTGGCCAGATCTGGTGAGTGGGCTTGTGCAGCTGGTATAAACTAACAGAGCTTCTCCCTGTGAGCCACACTGATGTTACAAGTAAATACAACAGATACAGAGAGTGCACCGTGGAGGCGGATGTTTTCACAGATTATGGGAGTGATCCACTCGCAGTGGGCTAACAATGGCCTCATCAGTGTGAGGTGCAGTGGGTTTGTGCAGCTTTGGTTTGTGTGGTGTTTATGTAGCCCTGGGGAGGCTGTCCTGCTACATGTTAACACAGTATTAAATCACCTCATGCTGACAACATTATCATAAGGATGTTGATTCTGGAAAGCTACGTATGGCTCAGATGCCTCCAAAAGTGTCATCATGCCATAGCTGTGCAGGGTAACTGTATGAAAATACATTTAAAAATACTTTTTCTTGTGCTGGCCTAAAACTGACGGGAATCCCGTGCATTTACTTACCGCATATTACGGCATTACTTATGATGCATATATGCGGTTAAACAGTTTGGAACATGCAGGATTTAAGAGCCATTTTTTTATAGACTTGAGGAAGATTTAGTTTTTTAAGCCAGATTTATAGTTAGTGTTTTGTTATACGTGGAACAGCACTTATTAACAGGACGTTACATTTGTGCAGATCAAGTCCTTAACTTTTCAACTATACCCGTCATCTTTTTTGGCAGCCAGACCCACTGAAGGAATACTTCTGCCTATAATTCCCAGAGACTCTGTGCTAAATGAGAATGTTTGCTGCAGGAGGCACAGCTCCAGGTATGCTAACAACATAAACGCTCTGGAGCAGAAAAGGCTTTTACTGCTGCAGGTCTGAAAAAGGAAACCTTGGGCTTTCAGATTTTTCAACAATAGGACGCCTAAGAGGCAGATCATCGCCTGGACCACAAATGTCTTTTTCTCTGAGGTACTTTTATCTGAGAAGCTTAAACACATAGAAGGAGCTTAGTTGTCTCGTAAACACAGGTGTACACCTGGGAGAAGGGCTCGGGAATCCCCTGGACTGTCTCACTATCAGCAGAGAGCACTGATGTTATCTTCTTCACCTGGACTCTAAACAACTCTAGTCTCCAGACATAAACTGCACGCCTTCAGTCTCGGTACTGATGCTGCAGGAAAGCCACATCAGTCCAACTCTTTTGAATGCTCGTGGCTCTGTGAGATGCTAGACTGCCACTGTGGTCCAGGCATCTTCCTTTGGCTAGAATGACAGACTCAACGAGGGGGAAAGACAGTGGGCAGAGCAGAGGTATTACTATCAGGTTACCCTGTAACTACATCAGTCCGGGCCTGAGCCAGAACTGCCATTGGGATCTTCATATTCTCAGATGCACTGCATGTGCATTCTGCTGATGAAATAACAGGCTCGTCCTCTGCTATTCTATTTCACAAAGGTTTACCATTATTGCTGACATTTTGTTTTCCATAATTTTCCTAGTCAGTGAAATGAAGGCAAGGATGAGAATAAGCAAAAGGTGACAGTGTTTTGCTAAACCAGTTGGATATATTTCTGTTGGAGAAGAGTTTCTTTCAGTTCTGCAATGTGTTTTGAATAAAGTAACACATCCCACATTTATCTTTTTTACGTGTGATTCACAATCAGCCCAAATGTGTTCCTTGTTTTCTGACTGCGGCTCCGAAAGCATCAATAAAGTATACTTGAGAAGGAGCAATTGGAAGTGGTTTGATGTGCTGTAACTCTCCAGAGTGCTCTGTGATTATACTTCATTTTCGCCTTTGGGTTGTCTTTATCAAGTTGAGAATAAGTTCCCATAAATTGAGAAGTTTAAAACTGTATTTATCATACTATGATCCAGACGGCTGGTTTTCAACTGAGTTCCCAGGGTTCATTGGCTGTGATAGAGGGCATTAAAACCCCTTCAACAGAGCTGCTCTATGCCACTTATTATTCAATATCTAACACAGAGCTTCAACTCATGATGGCCCTTGAGTGAGTTTTAATGAAAGATTTCCTGCTTGGTCCCTGCCAGGTCGTCTACCACGCAATATTGCTGCTCCTTAAGAGCTCACTCCTTCAAATTAAGGGTGAGAGAAAAGCTGCAATGCTAAAAACAGAATATTTTCAAAGGAACAGGACCATATTCAAGGAAAGTAACAGGAGCTGTATCCTACTTTAGGCATGGGTCAGTGAGAGTAGGACTAGTAAAACCCAGAGGGCCATGTCTCCCCCTCTCCCCGCAACAATTTAGGCCAGAGATGAGGTGATCCACATGGTGGAGGAAGTGTGAGTAAGTGTGTATCCAGAGACAGGAGGAAAAAGTCAGACGTTGGTTTCGGTCCAAGACAGGAAAACGTTGAAGTAATCTCACCCGTCACCCCGCAGATTCTTTGATTAAGCAGCCCAATTATATCTAATGCAGTTGTGGGATTTATTATTGTGTGTATGTGAAAGCCACCACCAGTCTAATGTGGTAGTGGTGCTGAGGAAAAGGTCATGTGAGGATAGCTGCACTCAGGATGTAATGATATATTGGGCTTGTTTTCCTGCAGCAGCAGATGTGTATTTCCTGACAACTTGTTTTTTTCACCCGTTCCTTGATTTGTGACAGGAGATGAGACTCATTTCTTGGTGTACAGACAGAACAGAAAAGCCCCCACAGGCAGAGGAAGGAGCTTGGTCTATGTCGGATGATGTCAGTGTTTGGAGAGGATGAGTGTGTTGGTGGTAGGGGGTAAGATGAGTCTGGCGGAGGGAAAGAAGGGAGTATGTGTGGGGGAGGTAACATGAGATCCCCTACAGAGATGCTAAACTCCATTACAGACTGAAAGAGAGGGAAGAGGACTCTTTACAAGGATGAAGGAAAACGTTCCACTTTTAATCTGTGTGCAATCTAAAAATAACCTCCCCTCTCTGTCGACTGCCCACTGAGGCAGGCTTGTTAAAGAGTCTGTCTCCGAAGAGAGAGAGAGAGAGAGAGAGAGAGAGAGAGAGAGAGAGAGAGAGAGAGAGAGAGAGAGAGAGAGAGAGAGAGAGAGAGAGAGAGAGAGAGAGAGAGTCAAAGTGCTGCAGAGCACCAAACAAAAAGAAGAGAACGAGGGATTGAGATGGAAAATGGAGCGCAAGTGGGAGGAAAGAAACGGAGTGAGAGCAACAAAAAAATAGTGCAAGAGTGCTGGGAAATATGTGGGACAGATGAATCTTTGAGAAAGTGAGAATGAGTTCATGAGAGACTGTTGAGTTGATCAGACTCCTATGGTGTCAACTGTTCCCTCTCACCACGCCAGTCAGTCAGTCGAGCTCAATGCAGTGCCATTACACACCTATTTGGCCCCAACGCTTTTGTGAGTCTTGGTACAGCTTTAAAAGCACCTAGTGCTTGGAAATATGGAATAACAGACAACCTTTTACAGGCCCTGGTGGGACGGCCCTTCCCACCTCACGAGCAGTGAATCACAGACATATTACATAGCCACCCATTCTTTAAATGCTTCTCTGTCTCAGCATCTGACTCACAGTTTGCTACTGTACCAGTTCAGCCAGCCACCCAGCCTGATGTGTCATCCTCATCTATGGTACTGTTTCCTTGTTCTTTTCATCTGACGTCCAGGAAAATTATTAGAAAAAGTGATTCTTGGTTTGTTTTCAGTAGCGACTGGGATTTGATGATTAGTGCCAAAGACTCAAAAGAAGCTTTCTACAAAGTATGGAACGGATTCTTAAAATACTAGACACTGTCTCTCGGATGTTGAGAGCCTCCCTCGGAAACTAAAACAATCTTCGGCTTTATTCACTAACATCCATCTGCCCAGGGGGAGACTCCTCTAGACTGCATACACCCATAGTTTTATATTTCTCAACCGTTCGGAACAAATCTGGAGCAGTCACGACCAGGTGGCGTCACTGCTCATCACATGGTCATTCTTTTGTACCTCATAGCACTCTTCCCCTGACCTACCGTCAAGACAAAACTCTCAGCTTGTTTGATTTCACACTCCAGCTTAAGCATAGGCCAGTGAATTATCTTTACGGCCGCCTTTCTTTTTATACACACACACAGACACACACACACACACACACACACACACACACACACACACACACACACTACCACTGCCAGTACATATTGTTCAGATATCCACCCAGATTACATAAAAAGCAAAGCATTGGCTACACAATGTACACAATACCAGTGCTGCAATTACCCAACTTAGCTCATAAACAACATATGGACCTTCAAGTACAGAGTCACATACATTATAAGGAGTGCCTTTTTACTACTGTGATGTAATTTTTCCCACTTAAAAGAAGGCAGCTATACTCCTACCACCATTTTTTTTTTTTTTAACAATGGAATCAGCTGCACGTCTGTGGAGAGATTGCATCACTGAGGTCATTTGAGCAGCAGAAGGAGGAGAGGAAAAAAAAACAGCACAGAACTTGCCCATGACCAACCGAAGGCCATTCATAAATTCCTCCTAGATGTAGCCACATGCACAAGGTCTAGTGATCTGTGGACCGTTTGATTCTGTAAGACACACACACACACACACACACACACACACACACACACACACACACACACACACGCACACACACATGCACACACACTGCTGTCCTCTTGCATTCTCTTGTGGTTCTCACTGCTGCTTTGATGAAATGGTGGTCGCCAATCTTGCCTGAGAAAGTGAGCTATTTCCAGAGTAAGAAAATAGCCTGTTCTGAGGGACCTCGTAAGTCGTAGGGTCCCTAGGTGTTCTACAGCTCATATGACCTTGATATGACTACCAGCTCATATTGTTCTTGATCTCTATAGAATCCGCAACTCCTTGCCTTTAAAAAAGAAAGTATAATTATGAAAAAAAATTATATTTCTGTTGCCTTCCCATCATGCCACAGTAATGCTGCATCTCTTTAGAAAGCTTAGGACCGAAAGCATCCAGCAAAAAAAGCAAATAAAAGCAAAAAAAAACCCTTTGGTTCCTGCTTCGTAGCTTGAGATTCCAACATTGATGACACAGTGCTCTCACTACTTCTGTTAGATTCACACGGTCTCTAAGGTAACAACCGTAGTACTTTAAACGCTATGCGCCGGGTTAGGGGTACTAAATTAGTGATTTAGTTAAACGTTATAATCGTTAAGTCGTGTTGTAGACAGTCACATACCTTCTCACAAGGGTTACAGTACTTGAGCACTTTTAATTAATTAGATCGGACCTGTGGATGATGTAACAGAAGAGTTTTAGTTTTTAAAAAACACACTTCCTCAGCTCTGTGAAATCAGGAAAAAGAGGCTTGGGCTTTCTATCTGCACACTTTTTTCCCTGACCCTTACAACCACCAACAGAGATATGTGTTTTTACTTTCTAAAGTTGGTCAATGCTTTTAACGTTTCAAATCCTCTTAAAACTTTACAACCTGATTTTTCATTTTAATTGCCCTTGACTCCTCTGTATGCATGCATGATAGCGAGGTAGATTAAAGAGACAGCAAGTCTTCTCTTTAGAGAAAAAATGTCACTCAGATGGGAATATGTTCATTTGTTATTCTTCATCTGGAACTGGTGCATACATGCACTCCTCCACATAGTTTTCAGTGCATGAACTTTAAATGTGTCTTTTTGTGAAAACAAAAAGAAGTTGACGTAATTCTTTGTCTTGGAATTAATTTTGTAGCAGATGAAGAGGACATGTTATGACAACTTTGTATGTATGTCCCATCTGTGATGTGTAGTGCTTGCATGCAAAAGCTGGCTTAACCAATGCACATGTAAAATACATAAGACATAGTCAGTCCTCAGTAAATGGAAGAAGAACAAAAAAAGAGGATAAAAGACAGTAATTTGACGGTTATTGTTCATTTGCATTTCTACTGATTTAAATATTTAAAAAAGTATTTTAACTTATATATCAAATTTCTGATTGCATCTTTGACCAAGATCAGGTTGTTTTGTTGACTAGGGGTCCTCACAAAGCCCCTAAACACCCACTAGCCCAAGATCAACGGCTTTCCTGCTGCTCCAGAAATGCACGCTCTGCCAACACAAATGGTTGGGCACGCAATGCTGGCATGACAAATTGAAGTGAGGGCAAAAGGGCAAAAGACCGACCGCAGCCCAGACTGGCAGTTTTGCTGGTGGAGATGGATGAAGGCAGCATTAGGACCACAATGGTGAGCTGAGAGGTCAAAGGCGCAGGTTACAGACCTTAGCTTGTCCCTCTGCCTCAGCCCTTTAATGGACTGTGACGAGACTTCCAATCCCAACAGTCTGGCCAAATGGTTTATTCATCAGAGCTGTTCATGGGTGCTAGACACATAGAAGTTCACACATAAATTACAGTGTGCTATCCTTGCCATGGCCTCTGCAAATGAAAATGTTTTCATCTGCTTGATGAGCGTAGCACTAAAAGCAAAGAAACCTGCCGAACTGTACAGTCCTCTCACTGAATTTAGTTCATTTGTGTTATTGATTGTGAGTTTAAAAGTTGTGACAAATGTGAAACACAGTATGCAAAAGAAATATCTAAACAGTAAAAAGATAAACAGCAACCTCGTGTTCAAAACTTGAACTACATCTTTCACTTTTGTATATCTTAGTCTCTGATTTATCCTAATTTCTGATTTCAGAAACGATTATTTTTGCTCTTCCCTAACAGTCTGTTTGTCCTTAGTGGCTCATATATTGTATCCTGAGTCGAGGCCTGGCCATCGTCAACACAATAGCTCAGCATGTATTTATTGGTTTTTGTTGATTTTGTGGCAGTCTGATATAGTATGAAATTCTTGTGGTCATTTGGCTAAATCGCAGTGGAAAAACTGAGCCTGTAACTCGTTAGTCGTTCTCAGATTAGATTTTTCTGAAATGCATATGCAATGTGGATCATAATGCTTGCCTCATTCACTCACACACACACACACACACACACACACACACACACACACACACACATGCACACACACTCACACACACACACACACACACACACATGCACACATTTGTGGGCATGAACGCTTGCATGCATTTGAAGGTCAAGAGGGGATCGTTGGTAGTTGTTTATACAGAGTGTGAGGAAGCAGAGATACTGTGAGAACCTGAGTCTTGAACACTCAGGTTTTCTTGTCTGTCTCAGTCACAGAGGAGCAAAGCGTTTGAGCAGATCTACATGTGCAGCAGCTGTAAAAATAGGAAGGAAAGGGAAAGTATGATTCATGTGATGGAGGAGAGGATTACTCCAGGTTCCGTATATGGTTTTGCTGCACGATGAAGAGGATCCAAATGATGTGCCCAAGTCAGGCCTTATCAGCGAGTTCCCTCTGGGACTCAGAGTGATGGAGTGAAGGAAAGACCAATTTGATAAGGGGACAGCTGTGACTTAAGACATGCTAACATTTACAGTTGGGGTTTTCTTTTCATAATGAATAACACTCATAGAATCTTTTGCTAGTAATGTGATTGACGTTAGCAAATACTACTAGTGTGTAAAGTCTCACTGGTATCCAAAGGCTGCTGCGCTAATCCACTCTTGTCAAAGTACTTTTACGCTTTTAGTTTGTTTTGGGCCTCTGGTGTTGCATTGGCTGAAAGACATGGCATGAATCATGCTCATTCATCCTATGTACTGTCAAAAAATCCTATCACAAAAGGAATGTGTTATATTTTTTTCTATTTTACATTAGTAATACTATTCACTAGTATGACTATTAAGTGCATCTGAACTGGTTTATTTTTACATAACACATGGGCTGAAAAAAAATTCTGAAGTGCACAGCATTCTCTTTTGGTCGCTCTTTGCCTTGGCCAGCCATTTGCCTCACACACAGGCATGTGAAGCCAGAGAGGTTGGGCATGGATGAGGCACAGAAGCTACTTTCTCTATCTGGCCTCCGGCAGTGGTCTCCAGTGAGCCTGAGCAGGTCTGAGGGGAACAACATGAGCTCCGCCAGGTTCTTTGGTTTGTTCCTCAGCCTCCAGTCAGCCAATGACCAATAAGAAGCTTCTGTTCAACACGGCAAAGGCAATAGGGAGAGTGGAAAAATTTTTGCAGTGGCACAGATTGACTGAGTTTGTTGATTAGTCCTGTAAACACAGGGTTGGTTCCATTAGCTACTCTGCAAAGCCTTAATAGAGCTCAATCAGTAACAGCGATGTTGTTTCTGACCGACTGTATTGATTTAATCGTGGAGGGAGTTGAGTATCTCGATGTTCCTTCTCATCAGGTGTTGACTGAATCAATTGAGTAGGATCCTGCAGAAGCCTGTCTTTCTGGTTGAATCAGTGGCTGTGTTGTCTACGTCGATCGGACCCAGCAGTGATCTTGCTGAATAAGTGGATATGTTGTCTCTGGTGCTGTCCTGTCCAGCATAGATTAGATCAATACTGGAGTTGTGTAGTGTTGGGACAGCAGGGACTGGATCAGTACTGGTTCTGTTCCAGCCACCATGGGTCCGCGCTACAGACTCTCTGTGGCTGTATGAATGGCTTCTTGCAGTGGCCGTACAGAGCATCATTCTTCTCACCCTCATCTGAGGCTGACATCCGAGGGGGAAGCCCAGGGAGCCGGCAGGCCAAATGTTTTTCTATCCCCCTGGTAGGAATGGACGTATCGGGTGCTGTTTTAATGCGTTTCAAGTAGAAAAACAAGGCAGTGTCCTATGACTGAAGGTAGAAACGACAAGGACAGTAGTGAAAACAGAGTCTTTGGCCTTTTGGCCTCCCTTTGCAGTATACAGGGCAAAAAGCGAAAACATCCAGTCCAGTGACAGACTCATCATTAATGCTCTGGGTTTGTTTGTCTTAAGAGTTATTTGCTCACTTTGCCATTTCCCCAAGAATCTTAAATACCCCTGCCCCCTTGGCACTCATTGGATCCCTGTGTTAAAAATCTAACTCAGTGGGAGTCCACTATCCCCAAGCTACTGTCCTTCCCACTGTTGCCAGGTCTAGGTGGGACAAAGTGAGCATTCCAGGAATAGCAACACGACTCCAACCTCCAAACCCACCTGCTCCCCTCCCCCTCAGACAAGGATTGGTGATTTGTTTTCACTCTGTACCCATTCTCCTCTGCGACTGTGACTGCGAGCGTTCCCATGCAGTAACAATTTTTACACAGGAAACTACATGACTCCTTTACCCATGAAGCATCTTTATAACTTGTTTGCTTGGCTCAAAGATGTCCTTTTATCTGTAAACCTTTGCTAATCTCTTTCCTGTCTTACGTAAAAAGACAGAAGCCAGAGACGTGGCTGTGCCAAACAGACAGACCTAGTACAAATAGTTAACACCAACACGTTTCACCTCCCAGTCTGGGGCCAGCACTGACGCATCTCGGCCGTCAAGTACTACTGAAGAGATGGATCCAGTTGATCTCAATGCCTCAGAAAGGGGAATATTTAAATTTTATGAAAAATAAAGCCATCTTGAAGCTGGTAGGGGAGCAGCATTGGGGAGAGGATGAATAGGGTCCTGTGCTCAGCCCCTTGGTTGGACTGAACCCCTCTGTTTGCACTTTTTTCGTCCTTGGCACACAGGGCTGCCTGTGAGGAGTGGGTCGGAAGCAGGAAGTGGTAGTGTAAGGCGATCTGCAGATGCAGCACAGAGCCCCTTTTCAACGGCAGACCCCTCGGTCCTGTCCTGCACAGCGACACATCAGGTAGTCCTCCTGCTGCAGCCACTGCAAGACAGGACACACCCACATGGGACCAGTGGGCAGAGAGTGAGGAGAGATGAGAGGAAAAGATATGACAGGGGACAGAAAGAGGGGGAACACAAATTGGGAATGATGCAGAATGGGGATGGGGTGTAAGTATAAAGACAGTGCGGGCTTCTGCTAGTCTAGTCACTAGATGTGAAAAGATGTTCGGAGTGCTGCTGAGGTCGCTGCCAGAACTTGACATGGCTTGATGATTGTTATCCATGAAATATTCTATTACTCCAAAGCAATGAATGATGACAATGATAATGTGGTTACTAGAGTGAAATCATAGTTGGAAGATAAAGTTACAGATGTACAGAAGGTTGAACTGCAGCTGTCAGTCACAGAAAAGCTGCCGTTAACGCATTCTGGATCTTAAGTAGATTGGCAGTCAGCACTCAAAGCCCCAGGAGCTGGAATCTGTCTCCACTCTGCTTGACTTCCTTTCCTCTTCCTTACCCCCCCCCCCCCCCCCCCCCCCCCCCGCTCACCCCCCTTTCCTCTCTCTTTTGGACTTTTGGCGACCTAATTGTTGTAGGTGAATTGCTGATATATCTGATTTCAGATCCTGTAACTGCCCAAGGTCCCCCGCCTCTTCCCGCTATTTATAGATAGTTTTTGCAGCTGCAAATAAAAAAGGGCCTCACTCACAAATGTGGCCCACTGACAAAACACTTTGTTTAAACACTGAGTAGGATTATAAGGGCACTCCAACTAGTCCATCCCTTTCCCCTTCATTATGCCTTAATTGTCTTGGTTATCATTACCATAAAGTGGTAAAGTGGCAGGATGCATACCACCTCATCTCCCCCGCAGTGCAAAAATAAATATACACAGTAAAAGGATAAAGTTATAATCCTGCTGAAATTCCACTAAATGACCGCTTTACTTGGTATGAACGAGGCTTTTGTTGGAACAATGTCCATTGTTATTGTTTCCAAGCACAAATTTAGGCGCGACTAAGCTGCTGAAGTGGACCAAAGTGTCAGTGCCCTAAAATAGAAACCATTATTTAATGGTGTGTGTTCGGGCAGGGCGGCTTTTGTGTGGGAGTGTCCGTCAATGCAGAGTGTAGGAACTTCAGTATGTACTTTGACGGTATCCTAGTAATGTTGAATTTATTCCGGAAACCGCAGTTACCGTTTGTGTTGTTGTGACATAGATTAAAGTGTGATGAAGTGATCTGGTCAGATATACTTCTCTGTCAAATCGTTTAGCTCCAGTAAGCCTTTGAAGGTCTTCCCAGGCTCAAGAAAGCTTTGAGAACCGAGACACAACAGAGAGGAAAACAGAGAGAGAGAGAATCCAGCTCCTTTACCATAACGCTAATGAAACCAAACAGATGAAAAGCATGCTTCCCTACCACCAAAGTCCTGCTGTTTAGTCGTTATGTATATTTTTGAATGCTATGTCACACGTTGACACATGCTGCTTAGGAAAGCCTGAGGCGTAATTAGGTCATTTGGACATTTCCTTGGACTATTTAAAGTGAGGCAGGCAGGGTGAATTTGGAAAATGCTGGTACTGACTCACGCACACTGTGCCTGGAATTCCCTCTGTACCATTGGCCAGGGGACTACTGATTTTGGCATTGGTGAAAATTGGCCTGAAGAATAAAAAATAGGAGAGAGAAATATTACTCAATGTTTTTTTTGTTTTTTTCTCCTTTGCTACCTTTTCCACCCTCCCATACATATTGGAATAGTGCTGGAGGAAGAAACTACTGGCCCCAAAACACTTAACTCCAAATAACCTCAGCTCCTGATCTTATTCTTTGAGTTAGCCATGTTGCTCCTAGCATTACTCCATGACTGTCAATCATGCTCTCGTTCCACTAAGGTTCATCCTAAATCTTCTACAAATGTTTTTACTTCCTCCCAGCACCAGCCCCGCCTGCCCCTCAGTTCCTGTGACCTAATGCCAAAGTGAAGAGATTTGTTTTCATGCATGTGGTTTGGAGAAAGAAAAAAAGACAGCAAGAACAAAATAATGAAGGAAAAAAGAAAAGTGGCAGGATGATGCATCTGGTACTGTGGTTTGAAGCAGAGGACATTATGAAGGTGTTACTGATGATGGTTTTCAGGCCCTATTCTTTTCTCTGCTCCTCCCTCCTGTTTTGTTTCTAAGTTGTTTCTCTCAGCATACATCACATATTACCTGGTGCCAGGACTGTAAAAAATGACTCACTTCCTTCTTAAAAGGGTGCTCTGCGTTTAATTTAAATCTGTGTACCAGTCTGTGACCCCAGCAAGACATCATTACATTTGACTGAAAGCCTACTCGGGTAACATTTTACCCACTACCAAACTGTCAGTCACACAATGTAGGCTGATATTCTACATGCAATTATGCTTAAATACTGCACAACCACACTCAAGCATACACAATTACACCCAGTTGAATGTGCAAATGTAGTCACATGCAGTCGTGAGTGCAATCGTATAAAACCTAAGACTCTCTCCTCTCCTAATTCCAAACATTACTTAGACTCAGGGTTCATTCAAATATAGTGCTTTTGTATATCAATCGGCTGTGTAGTCTCACAGGGAAACTTTGTTTTATTAAAATTAGCTTGTTACATTTGGCACTGATATGTGGTGCATGTATATACCTTCCCAAGGTTTGAGGAAAACCCCTTTCACAGTCACGTGTTAGAACTTGATTGTCTGTCTCCTTCTCTAGAAGTTTAAGCTTTGAAACCTCCCTCTAAGTCCTTCAAGCAAGTGTCTTACCTGAAGGTAAAGGGTTACAATTGTAGCTTTATCTCAATATCCGAGTCTGAGTCACACTTCATAATGATTTTTCCCAAATCAAAAGCAATATGACAATTGTTTTTCTTCCATACTTGCTGTAAAAACAAGTATAGCACAAGGTGATGGTGTGGAGGCTGATCAGGCCGAAAGCACCGAGAGTCACCGCTGTGTACATGAGAAACAAATCAAACCAGGCTTTCACATTTTAACAATATTTCACTTCATATGTTCTGTACTTATAACTTATTTATTAACCAATGAAATGCTTAAAAATACAAACGCTCGTAGGTTTGCATTACATTCTTACACGGGAGAATATGGAATTTCCTGACTGTTTAAAACATTACCGTAAAGCACCAGCCATTATGCCACCTTTAAAAATCATTATCAAGCTTTTGTGACACTACGTCCTTAGTTATATATACTGTAGAAATAGGAGCATGTGTATGGCTGAATAAGTGTTTTGCCATGGATGCATTGCGTATGATGATAATGAAACTTCTGTCAAAAATGTCTGGGGCTAGTGACACGAGGACCCAGCCCGGCCTGCCCGTGCATGTTTGTCTTAGGTGTGTTTGCTCATTGATTCATGGGAGGGAGGGTGACAGGTCAGTTAGAAAAGTTTGTGTCCCTTCAGGCCACTGACATTCAGGTTGTAACTGTCTCTGCGGGCCAAGTCTCCTCTCGAGACTTTCACCTATCTGGTAGTGGCCCGAACTCCTCTCACTGCCTCTGGCTTCCTTGTGGTAAAGATTATGTGACTGTTAATGGAGAAACACACGCCATTTCTATGTTTCTAGATCTACTGAATGACTGTCGTATTGTGGACCTACAACAAAACATTGATTTATTTGATGAATATGAAGTGCATACTGTAAAGCTAACATGCTATTGTAGCCGCTTTATGGGCGTGTGCATGAGCTGTCAAGATGAAGGGGAGAGAGGAAGAAATATGTTTACAATAACACTCGTCTTGTGCAGATAACAATTAACGTCCGTCCGCCACATCCAGTTTCAATATTTTTGACTCCGTGACCACCTTAAAATGGTACCTTTGCTAGTTACCTTTTAACCAGTGTTTATTTACTGAGAATTCAAGACGTCTCATATGGTGTGAAGCTTTCTAAAGACAATATTGGTCCAGAAACCTTTACCTTCTAAATATCTAAATATGTGTTGGCAGTAGAGATTAGCTTCTTAAGTGGCCATCTCAACGAGTAATATAGTGTGTAGCCTCAGGCATAACACAATAATTAAGTTTGAGGCTACAGAGGGCTGTCATTAATGAATCCGTGTCCCATTCCATCTAAAAGTGTCTTTTACATTCAATAAATCTTTTTAGATTTTGAGAGGCAATCAAATACTTTGGCCCAGGCAGACGAAAGGACAAGAAAATATTGATACGCTGAAAAAAGGAATGCAAGAGGAACAAAACGTAAAAGGGATTTTGGTCCTTTAAGGATATGGTTATCGTGTTTATAAGTAGGAGTCAGGACATTTTGTCTAGCTTGCCATTTCATTAATATCCTGTTCTACTCAGTCATGTTTGAAAGTCTGTCACACACGTTAACTGTTTTCTGCACAGCCACACATGTATAATTCCATTGACGTGCAGAAATAAAGGAAATTGTGTCAAAAAGAGGAAAAAATAACGTTTAAATACTCTAAAAAAAGATTCCATCATGTTTGTGGAATGTTGTGGTTAGCAATATGGAAACAGACTGAGTCCAGAATCCAGTGGTTAGAAAAAAAATAAATAAAAGAAAAAAACTTGTCTGAGAAAGAGGAAAACCTTGGGAGGGGGCAAGGGGAGCCACTGTAATTACACACCAAAACCCCTTAGACACACACACACACACACACACACACACACACACACACATACTCAGAGACACACTCACAGACACACTCGCACCACACACTCCTTCCATCATCTCCACTGTGCAGCAAACCACATTTGGTTAAGGGTGGGGTTAGGGGTTGTGGAGGTAGGGAGGCACGAGTATAACAAGCCTCCTTCAGTACTGTGCTCACTGTTTCATTTGAAGTGCTCCAACGTTGGTTTCTCTGGCATCTTTCAAATATTCAGAAGGCTTCTGACAAAACGTCACCAGTATGGCGGAAAACAGATGACTCATTCATTATCTGGAAATCATGAATTGATAAATGAAGTTTGTAAACTACTGACAGGCCACTTGTGTCCACACGTCAACGTCTCGAACTTGTGTATAAAAAATGCTGCGGTGGTATGGCTGCGAAAGCCTGCTGGGCTCTTCTCACATCACTGGCATATCTCGCCTCCTAATCTGCTGTTGAATGGACATAGGCACAGAGATCTTAAGCAAATTGCTTGCATAATGGATGTTTCCAAAAATACAGAAGAGTAGGCAGGCATGCTGACTGAGGTTTTGGCGGCTCGCCCCAGCATGGGCCTGGGCCAGCCGGGAACTGCGCATTCCCTTCACTGGACCAGTCATGCTGGGAGAGGTGTGGGGCGAGCAATCAGACAGCTTTTAATCTGCCACCTGATCCGTCCCCCCTGCAGCCCTCTGATTAAACAGCCTGCTGGACTTCGCAGCATACCAAATACCCCCCTCCTTCACTTCCTGACACTCATCCCTCAGTGTGCTTACGCCACCATAAAGCGCCTTCCTTGCTAAACTTGTCAAGATTATTCTTCCTCCTTTTCTCTCCTGTTCTCTCCACCACCTCTGATCTCATCAACCTTCATCATCATCTGTTTTCTCTCTCTCAGTGGTCTTTGAGACTATTGAGTGGTGATATTTCAGTGAGCAAGCATCTGGAAAAGCTGAACAAGTTGGAAAATTCCTGCTAATAACAGTTATTGATTTACATCATTATAAAGGGAGCCATTGTTTGTAGAAGTGGATTGCTCGTCCGGCTGCTGCCCCTCTCTTGGCTCTAATGATGCTTTTTGCCTCTTGAGCGTCATTGTCTTCAGGACAGAGAACTGTTGTGTTGCCGAACTGTTAAGATGGCCTATCTTAGTTGCTACGGTCTGTTTTTACCATTTGGTTTAGCCACCTTTGGGTGCTCTCCTGTTACAGAACAAACAAGAGAAATGTTGAATAGCTCAGTAGAAATAGACCCTAAGCCTTTCGTCTTTTAAGTTAACTGACTTTGAGTGATATGGAGCTTATAGTGAGCTTTTGACTCTTGAAAATTAGAAATGGCAAAAGCAATTACGAGTTCAATTTGCTGATCTTTAATTCACGGTGCTACCAGCATATCTTCACTCAAGCCAACACTACATACATCCTGTTCCAAAATTAGAGGAAAAAGACTTTCAGGAAATTGACTTTTCCTTCAGAAATCAAGACATGCCCTTGTGCAAGTAATGAAAAAAACATTCTCCATTTTTGCTTTAGTTATGCACTTGCGCGCACACACATATAAACACACATGCACCTATACCACAAACACACCAGTTATTCAACACTCAGCAGTCTCTAGCATCAGGGTGGTGTTGTGGTGAAGCCATATGGGGCGCCACTGCTTGAGAAACTTAGTGATTTGACAGGAGGCCTAAAGAACACACAGAAACAAACAAACACACACACACACACACACACACAAACACACAAAGCCTTAATTGACTTGTAAAACTCCACACACTTTTATGGAACAAATTTTAGACCAGTTACACAGGACTCGATATCAACTTGTGCCCAACTTGCAATTCTGTCGCCACCACACTGTCTTTATACCCAAGCCAAGAGCAATTTATACTTTTAAAAGATAAAACTGAATAAGCCGTACCAAAGACGCCACCACATTGGCAGTTTGATATGCGTAAAGTCTGTGTGGGAGGACTTGGTGCGAGGGAATAGTTATTGAGCTGCTCAGGGCTGTAGGGGAAGTGGACAAGGTATTTTTTAGGTTATTAATGACTCTTTACTCTTTGTAAACTGACAGCTGAGGCATTGGTGCTACTTCTGTAAGGCTCCTGTGATCCTCATACTGCCCTTTTTGTAGCTGGAGGCATTCATCTTCAGCCCCAAACCTCAACAGCCGGTCTGGGCAAATAAAATTGAGGCTATGATGTATGATTGTGACTGTTGACTCTGCTGGGCTGGACCAAGCACATCCTGGTGGAGATGCTGGCCAGTTTCCCCACTGGTGGCAGAGAGAGAGCTGCAGACACTCCAGCTTTCAGATTCTGTGGAGGTGTAGAGGGGATGTGATTTTTCACAACCAGGCCCAAACTCAGACAGGTTTCAGCCTCAAGCCTCCCGCCCAACCTGCTAAATACCTCGGGGAGGTTTACCAGAGGATGATACAAGGAAACGCATGGCAGAGATTGATAGCTCTAGGTAAAAGTGGAGGGTCATGTCGCACTATCCATTTGTCAGGTGGTATCTTGACACATTGACTACTAGTCCATGGATGTCAACATAGCCCTCAAGAAGCAATCCTATAGGCCAAGCCATCTCATCTGATTTATGCATCCCTGCTCTCTCTCTTTCTGCCTCTAAAAGGGGGTTTGACCTTATAAACTAAATATTCTATGGGACCATATGTCTGCAGAAAGAGCCCCTAAAGCCCCTTTAGTCCACTCTATTGGGGCTGGGAGCTTTCACTTACACTGTAAAGCAGTCAACCCGCCATGCAGGTTTTAGATGTACGCCATTAAGAAGGACCAGACATGTTCTGCATTGTAATTGTAAACAGGAGTATGTTTTACCATGATTGTCGGTGGTCTAGTCGTTTTACCAGAGTTCATAAAGAACTTAGTTCTGGGCAGTCTGTCATCTCCCTGATAAGCAGCACTAATGTCAAACAATCTGATCATAACATCAACAATAAGATGATCAGATCAGATCTGCACAAAAGGAATGTAGGTGTTTTGCAGAAAAATCAAATCTCCCTAGAGCCTTCACTAGTTTATTGCTAAATATTTTAAAGATAAGACTTGGCCAGTTTTCACAGGTGCTCCAGTTCATATTCACTGGACTTACCTAAAAACATTACATGTCTTGTTTGGATTTTTGGTCTCCCCTCACACTGAAGGTTTGGTGATTATCTATTGAGTCCAGAATCCAGTCTTCTGACAAAAAAGGAGAATATTTTCTTTCCTTTTTTGGGGGGGTTGTAGAATACGTTCCTTTAATTAAATCAATGCATTCCCGTACGCTAGCTCAGTTATTTTGAACCAGTGTGCCGCAGTATAACGGTGTGCTGTGAGGGATCACCAGGTGTGCCGTAGGAAAATGTCCATTTTTACTTAATCGGTCCAAAAACTTATTATTTAGTTGCCACAAATAATTGTCCATTGTTGAGCACTTGGGTCTGCTATATAGTGGCTGGCCTAGTAATTAAGCGCAATAATTACCTATCATATATGCTGTATTATGCTACAATATGTCAGTTTTGGTGTGCCGCAGGATTTTCTTATTGTTAAAAATGTGCCGCAGCTCCAAAAAGGTTAGAAAACACTGTGCTAGCTGATAAAGTGTCAGTCCCTTGACTGTTCTAGAGACACTAAGGAAAATCTGTAGCTGATCGTAAATTACCCTGAGACAACAAAATTACCGTAGGGAGAGATTTTATTTTGTGAGCATATTTACAGCTTCTTTGCAGATGAAATATAAACTCAACTGACATGAATTTGCTTTTTATCAGCTTGATTAAATGACACTCAAAGTATGTGTCATTTGTTTCATACACAAATTCAGGATGTCAGAATTATCAATCCACTAAGGGTAAACATGGACAAATATGTATAATATTTGCCCGATTTCCCCTTACTGATCTAAAAATGTATAGTACAGAGAAGCAATGCATCCTGCTGTGTTTGATAATAACCTGGGTTGCCAGTCACCAACTAATAGAGAGGCCCAGTACAAAGCTGTGCCACATTCATACAGCAATACTGGGATGTCACTGTACAGTTTTCACCCACCCCTCTTAAGAAAACCATGAGTGCTTCCTTAAATCTGAAAGGAATGTGTGTTGCTCAAGAGCCCTTCAGCAGTGTGGATGGTAGCCTGAACAGAGACTTCACCCCAAATCCTTTGGCTAAATGATGGTCTCTCCAACCTCCAGGCCACCTCCACCATTTAGGGATTTAGTAATATCCAGGGGAAACAGACAAGTAGGTGGGATGAAGGTTTGGTTACCAGGCCTAAAAAAATTAATTTTGGTGCTAACTCCAAGTTTTATCTGGTCTGACCTCAAATGAAGCAGAAGCAGTGGAGAGCCAACATAAACTGGGACCTGAGAAGCTGTTTCTGGGATGCCTGAGAAGAGGCAACAGCCGTCAGTTCTCACTAACTAATGCCTGATATTCCTCCATGATCTAAACCTGCAGCCCTCTGTAGCAAGAGAACAGTGTAGCATTGTTGTGTCCCTGCTCTTAAGCCGTCTGTGATTCATTTACTGGCAGTGCTTTTTGGATCCATATACTGTATTTTTCTCATCATCAGTACTGTAGTGAGCTTCATCGTTTCTTTGTGTGATGGTTTATTGAGAGGATTTTGACTGTGATACTTGGACGGCTATCAATTCAATCATAACTTGACAATGCAACACTCAGATGAAACTGTATGTACTTGTTTGAAATGTCTTGTTTGTTCTCAAGAATAGATCATTTAAATGTTAGTTGTATCTCCAAGACTTGGAGTATGAGTCTGGCAGTATTTTGAAATTCCTTCATGATTACACTGGTTCTTTGTACGGTAACAGCACCTCAGTGAAATGCTGCAATAGTGCTCTCTGCTGGCAGAAACTAAGAATATTGTTATTGCACATTATGTCATCCATGGGCTTAATTTAAAGATAGATAATTATTTCATGAGTGGTGTTTAATACTTCACTCGCATGTCTGAAAATATTGCCGGATATGATTAAAAAATAGAACATGATATCATCACTTTCATTACTTTCTTTTATCAAACAGTAAAAGCTTGACATATGATCCTCTCTGTTCTCTTTTCCCTCCAGGTCTGCTTTGCTCTGGTGCCAGATCAGCAGGTCACGATGAAAGTGAAGAGATGAGCCTCCGGCGAGCAGCTCTGTCCCTGCAGTTCCTGCCACTGGACATTTACTGATTCACACCACCCAGAAGACGATGCCCCTGTCTCCCAGATAGCATTTCTGAGGACCAGGCCTTCACAGCACGCATCGTGAACCATGGCAGCAGAGACTCGGCAAAAGCATGCTGTCAAAGAGCTGGTTGCTGAGTCCGAACTGCAGGATGAAGGGACAGCGCTGGAACAGCAGAGTGACAAAACCACAAAGGAGTCTTCAGAGCACTTTTCAGGCACTGAGGCCAGAAGCAGCAGCAAAGGGACCAAAATTGAAAATCTAGATAAGGGAAGGGACTGTCCTCAGCAGCGTGAGGCTGTCATACGGCCACAGCAGACAGGGAAGATTGACTTCAGGTCACTGCAGAACCGATCCAAATTTGCCGCCGACAGGACTTGGTCGAGTGGCAAAGGCAGCCCCCAGTCTCCGAGTGGAAAGGGCCGCAGCCGAGAGAAGGGGAAGCGGTCAGGAAAGACGGAGCGCGCCAACCCACAGCAGCTGTACAGACTTAGCATTACAAATCCACGCTCCAACCCTACCATTGGTATTGCCTACCCACAGCAGAAAGTTGCACCACCCAAGAAGTTGGAGACCAGTCGTGGCCCAGTTTCGGGCAGCTACAGATTCCACGTTCCCAGTTTACCAGAGAGAGAGGCCGAACTACAGCAAGAAGAGCTCAACTACAGCCGCTGCTTCCAGGAGGCCTCCTCTAACCTGACCTCCTCAAGCTATACCTTACAGGCACTGGTTTCCTCAAGTGGAACGTCATCTCACCCACATCCACCCCTGTCACAGCAGCAGCAGCCTGCCTCAATGGAGAACAACAGCACGCAGCCCGGCAGCCAGCTGATCCTGACTGACTTTCAGCTGAGTGGCTCTAATGTATGGCAGTCTCCTGAAAGGACTTTTAATGGTGCTAACTATGGGGCGTCATCACAAAAATCCACTGCCCTTACAGAAACTAGTAAGTCCTTTGTGCCTGGTCCATTTCAATATGGATATAATTTTCTGGAAGAATCAACCTCTGACTCCGTCTGTGAACAAAATCCGCAATCCCAAGACTTTACAAACTCCTCGCGAGGTTCAGTTCATGTGACCCAAAACTCTTATTCCTTTACGCCTGGGGAAGGGCAACACCTTGCACAGAACAGCACTCAATTCAGTAATGAACAGCAGCCCGAGGATAGAAGTTCTTATCCTCAACACCCACAGTCACAGTTTGTTCAAGGGGTAACATCCTCCATCCCGTGTCCTAGGAATCTGAGTGAGGACTCAGCCAGTAGTGACAGCTCTGGCTCCAGCTCACAGCAGTCAGAGCCGGGGAAGACTGCCCTGTCTGACAGCACAGACACTATAGCACAGACGGACAGCAGGGACGGAGCCATCACCTCGGGTAGTAAGATGAACTGTCGTCCGAAAGACACAGTTGCCAACCAAAGAACACACATTCAAGGAAGTGTGCACCACGCAAGACATATTTCACAACGTCCAGGCTCCCAAATGCACTTTCCTAGCAAAACATTTAGCAACCCTCCAGTCAGTAACATTAACACAGGCATAATGTCCTTTGATAAAAACATCAATAACAAGGGTTCAAATAGGTTACCACACTCATGGGAGGGATCTAATAAGACACATGTAACTGTAGATCAAAACACAATTGCATATACTGATATGAATGACAAGTATCAGTTTCAGAATCAGCCAGCACTTGATCAAAGGCCAACTGCCTCTAAAAATAGCAGACTGATCTGGCAGCAGATACGGCCAACCCATGCCTTGTCGAACCAAAACAGAATTGACTTATCTCGGCAAATAAGCAATCAAAAATTGCCTTACATGGTTTCTCCTTCTGACTGGCAGGATGATAGCAAATCACATAAACACAGCTCCCTGAAAAACCCTAGCTCATTTCAGAACAGCAGAACCAGTGATGGGTTTTCCAACCAAAGACAGGAGACTGTAAAGCATGGCAGTAATACAGTCTCAACTTTTAAAGTGGAGATGAGCCACGCACAAGTATGTGAATCCAAAAACAAAGCGGCATATTTTGGACTCAACCAGTCTCTTCCAGCAGCACCAAGAAACTACAGCTATCCTCCATTACAGGTCCCTCCTATGGGACTTATGATGGTGTCACCTTATGAATCTCCTTTGCACTCGCCAGTCCATAACCCTGCGTCCAGTAGTACCTGTTCTTCCCTCTCCCCAGCATCCACCAGTCCTGTTAACATCAGTTCAGAGGACAGTCAATTGTCAAAGTCAGCACCCTCTCACACATTTTATCAACCGGCCCACGCCAAAACACAGTTACTGTCAGATCACCTGAGCGGACACCCTCACCAGTTTCATTCAGATGCTTCAAACAACGACATGATGAGCTACCTGCAAAACAACACACATCCAAAAACTTCTATGGATGGAAACAAAGGTTACATAGATAGTTTTGGGCTGGAGCATCATCAGCCACCACCGCCATACTCTGCACATCAGCTGTTAGCGACCTCATTAGCCGCAGCAAATCTTGACCAGTTAGATGTGCTTCTGACATGCAAGCAGTGTGATCAGAATTTCAACAACCTGTCTTCCTTTCTAGGCCATAAGCAATATTGTGCTCAGCATATTTTTGCTCAAAATGACCTCAAAGATATATCAAAGATGGAGGACAGCAGAAAGTTTCATGCAGAATCAGCAAAAGCAGTGTCATCTGTTTCAATGCCAAGGTGCCCATCTGACCTTCACCTTTCTCTGTTGGGCCTCAATAAAAATGGAGAACTGATATCTGACAGTGAAACTAAAGGAGACAACAAAGATGATTCAATGAAACTCAACTTGTTCTCCGGTACGGGTAACCTTCCTGTCCCTCTCCCTGACCTGGAAATGGAGGATGCCAAATTAGACAGCCTAATCACAGAAGCCTTAAATGGACTGGGATATCAATCAGACAATGCAGAAATAGACAGTAGCTTTATTGATGCATTTGCTGATGATGACCTCACCACAGTCAAAGCAACATCAAATAAACAATGTCTGAAAACCAAAGAATCTCTGGTTTGTGAGAGCAAAAATAAACAAGCAAAAGAGGACGACAGGTTTTTCAAACAGGGAAAGTATTTCTATGACTCTGATGTTGAGAACTCTGAGACAGATAAACAGTACACTGAAAACAAACATGAGAAAAGGTCGTCGAATTTGGAACAAGATGAGAAAATTATCATAAAAAAAGAAGTCTCTCATAAAAATTTAAGAATTGTCTCAAGGGAGAAGACGAGGGAACAAGACAACAAAGTGAAAGAGGCAAGACAACTGTGCAAGAGTGAGGATGAAAACCAAAGTAAACAAAGGTTTCTCCTATCCAGCAAGTTTTCTGAGCGTTGTGGTGTTAAAAGCTTTCAGGATAGCTCTGCACTTCGAGGGTCAACACCCTCACAGGCCTCCACATCTCCAACCTCAAGGGCTGCAGTGAAAGAGAGCAAGAGGAAAAGCACCGGAGGGGGCACCTGGAGTAAAGAACTTATTCACAAAATAGTTCAACAGAAAAATAAGCTCCATAAGCTTCATGTTAAAGGTACTAAAAACCTCCAGTTTTCCTTAGTGATGGAAAGACTAACTCCCACTGTACAGAACCCTGCCTTTGGAGAATACGACTATGTCTCAGATTCAGATGACGAATGTGAGCCCGTTAAGATAGCAAGCCAAGGCCGGCTGAATCAAAGCAGCCGCTGTAAATACACATACAGCAAAGAGTGCAAATGGCGAGCAAGGAGTGAGAGGGACCAGGCAGCATGGCGACATGAGTCAAAGGAGTGTTTTGAAGTGAAAAAAAGTGAGGAGGTTTCTCTCTCACCTGATAAAAATGGTTCTCACCAGAGACTCAGGAGGAGGGGTAGCAGGTCATCCACAAGCAGTGAACGAAGCACATCTGTGAGTGTTTCAAGCGATAGTATAAACAGCCCCAGAAGCAGTGATCGCACTGAATCCGATTGTGAGAAGAAGACAGACTTCACAAAGAAAGAGTCTCCAGAGCAGAAAACCTATGAAAGGCTCTCCCCACAGAAGTTATGTAAAGAGTCTAGCACACTAGCACTGACATTCACTAAATCTGTCAAGAAGTATAGTACTGACAACACTATTCTGCCTGATAACAAAGACAGTACAGAGGTCTCAAAGAAGAAGAATTTGAATCCAGAAGTTGCTGATCCAGTGTTATCATCCCAAATAGCAAAAGACACAATCCAAAACTTTGAAAAAAGCAGAACCTCTCACAATCAAAAATCAAGAGAGAAGCTGGTGTCTCCCAGAAAGGAAACTGACACCACAGTCTGTTCAGACAGAAACACCCTACAGAGAACCAACAACCTGTGCCCCAAAGAAGAACCACCACAGTGCAGCAGAGCAGACAGCACGCCACTTCAGTTCGATTCACACTCTCCCAACATCAACCCAGAAGCTGAATTCAATATCGACAGAAACAGAATGTGCAAAAGAAGCGAGGGGCCTGAAGTTACACAACCAGAGCAATCAGACAGTACCACATTTGAAAAACAGAGCGACAATGTCTGCATGGTGGGAGAGGCCATGACTTTAGTCAATGGCCTAAACGCACACAAGCAATCATCCCTTTGCACCTCTTTGATGGATGAGGTGTGCCTATCTCCAACAGAGAGCCAAGGCCCGTTGCTACAAAAAGATACGCTCCACCTCATGCCCTACCCACTGGATCAGGAACAGGGGCTGTTGAAATCTCCACTTTCATTTGATACCTCTGCAATGTTTGGAGATCTCACAGGATTCGACAGTGGCCTCTACTCAGATATGCCAATTCAGAAAGACAGTTTTCATTCAATAGAGAACACAGCTGATAAAAAAGAAGAGTTCGTGTCCTCCTTCCCTTCCTTTCTGGAACAAAGAGACTGGAACCTTTTGGTGAGCCCTGTACTGCCAGATGAGATATCGCAGTACAAAGACAGCTCTGAGAAATCAAATGAAAAGAAACCAGATTACAATGACGTTCCTTTGTCTCTGCCAGAAAAAATAATCGACTACAGTGCAAATCTCAACAGCTGTGCATCAGAGGATGAGCTAGAGATAAAGAGAATAGTGAATGAGCTTGAAAACCAGCTGCAGTCAACTAAGTTGGAAAGCACAACTATACAAGCTCAGGAAGTCCCTAAGCAGTTGAAAATGAGCAAATTTTCACCTTTACGTCTAGATGATGAGTCAGAGAGTGGAGGCACTGGACTGGATCTCAGGTGCCCTGTGCAAACCCTGGAAGTATCAGGCACCAGTTTGGCCTCAGAATCTTTTACTGAACCATGGTCCAGTCCATTCCAGTTTGAGTTAATGGGTGGACACCACACACACCACACTCAAATTCATAATGAACCAGGGGCGCTTGAACATTTCGATGAAAAAGAAGATGCCGCACAATTTATCACCACGGCTTCACATATTGAAAACCCACAGCCCCACCATGACCAGGAGTCAGTGGACAGAAACGCTGAAAATGAGACTCCAGTAGAAACAAAGGAAGACATTTTAGAACAGAAAAGATATACAGAAAACCTCATGAAAAGCCTTGAGGTGATCTCAGACTCTATATTCCAAAAAGAGCCTGTTATACTAGAGCACAAAGAGCCGAATGTCACCACTCTCACAAGTCAACATCACAAAATTGAATGTCAGGCAACTGATGCAGTTGAGAGAGAAGATCACACCAAAGAGGAAGCAATTACCGGGAAGGAGAATACATTATCACCTCGAAATATCAATGAGCGAAAAGATGATATTGAATTCATTCAGAATGAGTCACAGTCATCTCGCTCGAACAGCACTGACCTCACAGTCGATGAAAACCAGCCAATTTCATCACAGCCAAGTGAGCCCACAGAAAACCGTGGCACCGAGGCTGAGACGAAAGTCACATCAGAGGAGAAGATCACCAAGAATAGTAATTTGATCGAGTCTGCTCACTGCTCAAGTGTGGTGACACATGACCCACATGTGGTTAAGGAGTCTGGCGGGAACAGTAAAGCAGCAACAGAAGATGTAAATCAGTTATTTAAAAACAGTAGTGGCGGTCCAGTACATTCGGTCACAGCTGGCTGTGAGGAAGCTGAGGCAGTGAAGGGAATCACTGGGCAGTCCGTCAGCCATCCTTCATCACCAACTTTACCCGACACCAGTCTAGACATTGGCGAGAAAAGTCTGGATGCAATTAAAACAGCAAGCGGAAAACGGTCCCCTGATAATAATGTTAATCCTGTAGACATAAGTTCTTTACATGCTGAGGAAATAAAACGGATTCTCTCAGACAGTGTAAACAAGGAAATAACTGTTGTAACAGCAAAGCAGGATAATTTGATTGGACTATCTCCCTCGAAGAGCTGCAGCCCGGCTTACAGTACAAGTCCAACAACTGATCTGTCGGTGGAGATAGTCACCACAGACAAACCCTGCAGTCCAATACTGATGGAAACCAATACAGGGAGCACAAGTTGTTGTTCACCCTTCCAGGACACCAGGTCAGAGGGACAAAGTGATCTGCTGGTTCTTGCCCAGTCTGATGGCATCATAGACAGGGATTCTTGCAAAGTTACTCCATTTAATGACTCGTTTAGTGACTCGGGTCTTGCCTTTCAGAAACAGGACGAGATTTTAATTGTACAAGACATCAAAGAAGACCTTCCTATTGATTTTATGGCAAGTCACCAAAACTCACCATGCAGAGAAGACGTTGAAGAGAGTAACTGTCTCTTTCTAGACACTGCCAAACCAACCAGTCATCTTTTACAAACCTCTCATCAAACACCCTTGCAGAAATGGAACATAGAAGAGGATTCATGTCAGTCACAAAGCAAATGTGATGATGTGTATGTTAACCATAGCTCAATTAAAAATATGCAATCCCCCGTAAACAGGGAAGAAAACAGCAACGTCGAAGAGGCATTGAACAGTAAAGAACAACTGAACACAACAGACAAGATGGAGTATTCTTTGATGAGCCCACCTCTCCTGGACTTGGGTATCACAGAGTGTAAAATCACCAGATCTGAAACCTTCATTCCCTCTCCACTTCTAGGGACCAGCTCAGCAGAGCCCCCAGAAGTGTCAGATGGTCTTGAAAAGAGAGATGCGATGTATGATTTGAAGCTCAGTCCTCTCAACTACAACAACATTTCAGACGAACCTCCACAACTGAACCAATACAACTACATACCAATTTCACCTGCAAGTAAACTTGAAGCGCGTCCAGACATCAAGCAGAGTCCCAGAGACGACTGTGAACCGTGTGACCTGAGTGTCAACCATGCACAGATTTTTAACAAAAGTGAAACAGACACAGCGCTATCACTGAACTCAGACCCTGCAGCTAAACTCAATTTATCAGATGAACAACTGGTCCTTCAGCAAAGTAGGACATTCACATGTTTTTCGTTATGTCTCCCACCTGAAATAACAAGCAAAGATTCCTTAGGTAGTATTGTAAAGACAGAGTTGGAGGTTTGCCATGATCCTGCTGGACCTAATGAGCATTTGTGTATTCACACTGACCTGCTGAGAAAGGAGGAATCAGATCATTTAAATTCTCACAAGGCTTCAACTGAGGACAGTACAATTATCCGAAAAGACGCTTTAGATGGGTTGCCCGCTCCAAAACCACTTGTCATCTGTGATAATAAACAAATGCCTCTTTCACCTCACCCATCAGAGAAGCCACCAACAATGGAGACTGGTCAGTGTTCAACAATGCAACAAATACACAACGAAATATCTAAAAAAAAGACACAGAACAACGCTCAACAGGGGAAAGAACTTTGTGAAATCTGCCTCATGTGTTTCAGGACCGTCCCTGGATTAAAGAGACATAAGGCCATGAAACATTTGGTCAGAAATAAAAAACTCATTGGCTCAGAGAGCACAACATCAAGCTATCGGGGGACTATGGTTATCTATGAATCATCCCAAACTACAGAGAAAGAACATAAAGATGATTCAGAGACCTGTCACCCAAGTAAAATAGATGGGCTGCCTGAGACAAGTAGCACTTTCATATTTAAAGCAGCAGAGACTGAGTCAGTCCTGGAAGAAATGTCAACTGAGACCAATGTAGTGGCAGTGGGTGAAGTCGGCCACCAAAACGCTGTGCTGCCAACAAAAGCAAAAAAGACCAACAAAGCTAGAAAGAATAAAAACAATGAGGTAAACATAGAGCCAGACTCTTTCTCGGATGAGCTTCTAAATATATTGAAAACAGACATACTTCAAGCCATCACTCCTGAATTCAAAAGCGGTGAACTACATGATCTGCACAAATCTCCAACAGGCCAGGTGAAAATCAATGACAAAACTATTACTGGCACAGAGAAATTCCCTCACCCTATTACTTCAAACTCTGGCTCTGACAATACACCGCCATCTCCAACAAAACAAACAAATGGTCTGCAAGAAACTGTGGAGCTAAATCAGAGTACTGATCTGGAAGAAATTAAATGCACAAGCATGACAGAGATGGCAAATGGGGTTGTTTGTACAGACAATAATGTTGAAAGTGCTATATGTGTAGACAAGGATATAATCAGAGAGTATGATGAGCCCAGAAAGAGTCTGTGCACTGCGGAAGAGGTGTGTGACCAGAAAGGATCAGAAAAGAGCTTTCCCAAAGAGATTCTTAGCAAAGTGGCAGCCGTCGGGATAAAATGTGAGGAAAACAGTACCCCTTCAGATGAGGCGCCTCCTCTCTCCTATTTGAATTGTTCCCCTCTCAATCCTTCCGGCGTAAGTCCCGAACCGAAAGCCTTACTTGACGACGACACCACATTCTCACTGCTGTTCCCCAGAGATGAGGAAGCAAAAAGGAAAAAGTGCCAGAGGGTGTACAAAAGAAACAAAAGACAGAAGCTATCGCCCAAATCAAATGTGACTGAGGACTTTCCTCCCTCAGAGACGTTCATGCAAAGTAAAGATCAGTACATTAAAAACCCAGCAGAGCAGACGTTCACTGACAACCAAACTAAGCGCTGTGAATATGAAACGATATCAACCGATGATGCTATCATGTTGAATATGTGCCACAACAGTGCATTAGAGACTGGTGTAACCCAAAGTGACCAGCAGGATGCTCATGAGAAGGTTAAAGCAGTTGGCAACAGCCCCTCAAATCCACACAAAAGCACGGTTGATAAATCTTCAATTGATTGGAATGGCTCCAGTGGTTTCAGTAGCTTTGATTCAAGCTCAACTGTGACCTCCGAGCCCAGCACCTGTAAAGCAGAAGAGCCAACTGCACCTTGCCTTCTGCCCCCACCCTCGGCCCCCTTCACTGTGGAGCCATGTGTCACAAAGAGTTTTCAAACCTTTCACAGCATTGACATCCAAAACATCAAGACCACGTTTCAACTTCCTGAGATTCAGTTCTTTGACTCCAAAAAAGATATTTCAGTGGCTCCTCCTATGGTAACTGTTGACGCGGAGAATAGAGATGATGAAAAGTCCAAGAAAGTGACGGAGCGGCGAGGCAGAAAACGTCAAGATTGTGGAATAAAGGTAAAAGATAAGCAGTACAAGTGCAAAGTGTGCTTCACTTGGTTCCTCACCCTGGGCGAGCTGAACTTTCACAAACTCTCCCACAACCCCTCTCCACCTCCAACCTGCTACATGTGTGTCCAGCGTAAGTTCAGCTCAAGGGAGCAACTGAGAGACCATTTGAGGGAGAAACATGCCAAGAACAAGACAGGTATCTGGACGTGTGGAATGTGCTTGAAGGAGATATCAGATGTGTGGATGTACAATGAACATTTACGAGAGCATGCCACTCAGTTTGCCCGGAGGGGTCAGACTCAAGGCTCCATGTTAGGCATTCCAGGCTGCTTCATGCAGGAGACGGCCGTGAAGAACTTTATCACCTCGATCATGCAACACCGCCCCAGCAAAGCCAACAGAGAACCCAGCAAAGCCATTAAAGAACAGGAAAAGGCTGTTGTTGCAGACAGCGCTGTGGTTGCAGACAGCGCTGTGGTAGAAGAGAAAACCTCAGAGGAGGCCGAGCCAAAAGTTCACAAAACTAAAAGCAGCAGTGGAGCAGGTGGCAAGCGGAGCACATTTACCCCGCTTGAGGTCCTCCACAAAACAGAAACACCTAAAAGTGTGGAGATGCATCCCAACTGCAAAGACCCCTCAAGAGACTGCCACCACTGTGGGAAACAATTCCCCAAACCATTTAAACTCCAGAGACATTTAGTGGTTCACAATTTGGAAAAGATCTTCCTGTGTCACAAATGCCCCGTTTCTTATCAGGAGGCCCAGGAGCTAAAAGGCCATCTGAAGAGGGCCCATGAGGAGGTTGATGAGATAGATTCAAAACACACCACCCTCTACACCTGTGAGCTCTGTGCCGATGTCATGCATGTGATTAAAAAATCGTTCATCTGCAGCACCTGTAACTACACCTTCTCTAAAAAAGAGCAGTTTGATCGCCACATGGAAAAGCACCTGTCGGGGGGGAACAAAATCTTCAAATTCAGAGGTGTTTTCAGACCTGTCAAAGCATCTGCTTCCAAAGAAGATAAATGTGATTCGCCTGCAAGTAAAAAGAAGAGAAACCTCTCTGACAGTCTGCAAGAAAATAGCTCAGACAGTGGCATTGCCAGTGTAAGCTCTCTGCACTTAAATCAAAACTCTGAGACTTCAAAACCCTCTGTGTCCACAGTAGAGGACTCCACACAGACCATCATCAGTGAATACCACAGCGACTCAAACAACACAAATGTGAAGACTGAGGACATTGCAGAGGACTACTCGGAACTACTTGTGGAGTTGGAGAACTCTATTAATATGGGCTCTTCGGAGTCTGCTACACCAAAGAAAGAGGTCATTGACCCAGTCACCTCACCTCCTCTCGATAAAGAAGGTAATAGAAAATCAATTACTGAACCGTTAGACGTTAAAGAGGAGAATGAGTCACTCTGTATCAGAACAGAGAAATCCTCTTGGTCAGCGTCTAAAGACAGTAGCAGTGGAGGGGAGGAGACTCTTAAGGCGGAGGAAGGCTCCGCTGAAGGTGCGACAGCTGAGACTAAAAAAACTGATTCACTATCATCTTGTGAAGACTCTTTGGTTAGCCGAAAAGAAAGTCAAATCACTTCAAAGACATTTGAGCCTGAATTATCTGCTGCTGTAATGGACCAACAGAGGGATGATGAGCAGTGGCATCACTCATTGAAAGCTTCCAAGAATGACAGCAAACAGTTGACTTTATCTCAAGGTGGGGAGCAAGAAGGTAGCAGTCAGATGAAAGACAAAGTTACCTCGGCCAAAACAACTGACAACACTAAAAACGGCACTACAACAAGCAGCACGAAGGCTACAGAGTTCACGCCAGTCCTCCACTCCAAGGTTTCACTGAACGCTTCGGCCTCAAATGAGGACAAAGAATCTGTGAGACCACAGAAGAAGAGGAAGGACTCGAAATCCCCCCACAGCCTGCAAAGGTTTTCCTCTCCAGCCACACAAGAGAACTATGGTGTTGACTCTCGAGCCAAAAAGAAATTCCGCTCCAGCAAGTGTGCAAATCCCTCTCTGCAAAGGAAGACCGATGGACCAAACGACTACCCTGTGCTGTCCTCTGTAAGGGACGATGTCGTTAGCAATAAAATTGTTTCCAAGTGTAAGACTTCAAACTTGGGTTTGCCGTCAAAAAGAAACTTGCTTGATAGCTGCACACAAAAGAAAGCGGAGAGTGTGACTCCTCTTAACGGGGATTACAAAGCCAAAAAGGGACCTCTGGGGCGACCTTTGCATGCCCCTATTTCTAAAGTGTCTTCACTTCCCATGAACAATTCTTTGAATAAATCAAGGCCAAAAATGGGGGTTAGGTCAATGGAGAGCCATTCCTACAGGACAGCAGAGTCCCAGAACCACCTATTAAGCCAGCTGTTTGGCCAAAAACTCACTAGCTTTAAGATTCCTTTAAGGAAGGACACGTCAGAATCTATTAACTGAGTGGGGAGTGAGGGATCTGTGAATAGGAGACTGTACATTTCACAGTTTTAAATGTTTAAGACAATTCCTTGTGGTGAATGAGATTGCACAGCTCTTTTCTGTGAAATGCTATCTTTAAATACTTACGTAGTCACTTTATGTCTTCTTTGTACATGTGTTTTTATTACACAAATGTGAGGACGAATGGAAGATATGAATTTTGGGTCAAAAATGAATATGCTTGTTGGGAAAATCATTGACATTTTTTCTGCTTTTCCTTTGTTGGATATTATCTATTTCAGAGATTATATTTCATTTACCTAAAGGACGGAAAAAAAGAATACTTGAAAATAAAGTAAAATATTTTCGTCGAAGAAATGCATGTTCATTTTGCATTGGATCGTATCAGTCTTATTCAGTTCTGGAAAATGACCAAATTCATAACTGACTTGGACAATTGTCTGTGCACCTTTCGTACATGCTTCCAACATATTCATTTTGTATACATTTTTTTTAAACTTTACTGTACTGCATTGACATTCATCATATTAGCCTTCTGTATAAACATGGTGCTACATTGTGTTTTATTGTAATGTGAATGCCAATGTCCTCAGAGGGGAACATGAGATCTGTAGCAGTTACAGCACATTCAACCAATAGTTTTTACTGGTTCTCTGTAGTTCATTAAAGATACTGTGTTAAGCATCCAAGAACTTCATATGTAGGCTGATAAAACCAAAAATTAGGAAAACTTCCATTGTTACAACTCAGGTGCATACAAGGACATCACAGTCCCAAAACCTGTTCGGAGTTCTTCCCATGCACTGATAATACCACACACAAATCAATCATCTGTCTGTTACTCCAACTGTTTGATTATGAATAGTATTTACTACTACAACAAAGGTGCTTTATCTTGTTTATACTGTATGTATCTTATATTGTATAATATTTTAGGTAGATTGTTTTGGTGCAATGCTTCATGTCAAAGTTTTATTTTAATAATGTGCAAAAGAAACAGAGTGAGAGGAAAGGGAAATGCAGTTGTAAAGTTGTTAAGCGGTTCACTAAGTGCCTCTTTTATAGTTGGTTAATAAAGATCTCCATTGGTCTCTACTTGCCCTTTTATTCTTTTGTTCATGACATGTTTAACAAATGTTCAAACTTCCGTCCCTGCGGACTGCAGCTGTCACCACGTGCATCAAACACTGCAAGCACTGGAAGCTGCTTGTGTCTGGAGGCAAAAACAGGTTCACACAACAAAGTTTGACAGATCAGCACTTAATTCATCATCTGAAAGTGGAGCGTACATGTATATTTACTACAGGGAAACATTCAACAGTCACATTTATCCCCCCGTATGGAAGTCAGTACGAGAACTGTTGAACAGGTGGCGAGGAGCTTTCTCTCTTCTGTCATGCTTTTGTCATGTTGCTCTCTCACCACGTGTAAAATGGCTTCTATTCCTACACGAATATTTTTCATCATCACATAGGAATAAAAAGCCATAGTACACAGTGGCATTCATGTAGATACACATTGGGCAGAGCAATGTTTTCACACCGTTCAGTGATTTATGATGGAACCTGAGAAAAAGCGATGGAAGACAAGAGGGGAGGATGATAGATTGGGGAAGGGAGTAAACATGAACAGAGAGGGAAGAAAGAAGAAGTTATTGTGTTTGCCAACAACTGAAGCTTAAGCCTTCAGCTACTGTTAATGAAATAGAAAGTGCAACTTTATCTTGGTAGGTAACTGTTGACTGACTGAAATTGCAAACACCAGCAGACTAATCAACAGGCTTCAAGTCATCATTTTGATTATGAACATGAGTAATGCATCTTAAGACGCTGTAAGGTATCATAATATGTCACTGGGTCATAGTCATAACAATGTTTCACAGGAGTTTTTAAAGTGCTATGAACATATTGGTGCTTTCTGTAAGAAGAATATATATATATATATATATATATATATATATATATATATATATATATATATATATTCATGTGTTGGTTCTGACGCTATTGCGGCCATGGCAGACGTTCATAGGACGTGTGGACTAAACAGAACCGCAGTGTTGTTGTTAAAATCACTTTTCTAATTAGTTTAGTAGGAATACTGGTTTGGCAGCACCCGCAGAGACTATATTTTTGGACTCATTGATGACAACAGAAAATAGAATTACGGACCAGCATCCCTGTTACTTCACTATTCCTCATTACTCAGTAAGTCACAATTTCTCCACCAGAATGGAAAATTCAAAATGAATGAAGGTATGCTGGCTTGTGTGTTCAGTTGACTTTTGTTATAATGCATCATGAAGAATAAATGTTGTTGAATGTTGAAAGCGGCATGTCAAAGATGTAACTTCACCCTCACTTTCCTTAACGTAGACGAGGAGCTATGGTGAAGACATGTTGCCATGTTAATCATTTTCCATTCATTATCATTTCTGAACAGAAATCACTTTGGCATTCAGACAATTTCATAATCTTTTATTCATATAAAGAGAATAAAGCACTTTGATCACCATTTCTAACCGATACTGTTTTAAGATTTATGTTTGACTATTTAGAGATGAGCTTCATAGTTATACATATTCTTTCATGATTGACTGTACCATATTCTTGACTTACTGTCTGAACATCTACTACGTTTCTGGTAGTTGGAATACACTGCAAATTGCCAGGTTTTCCAACACAGCAAGAGAGACCAAGGTACCAAATCAAGTGCTGAAGGTTAAATCAGTAGGGTATAAATTACTGATATTTTGTTGAACATCGGCAGATTGCTTGAAAATTCCTCACTGATACCCGCTGAAACATTTTGTGTGACGGTCCTCTAGATATCTACAATTATGTTTTTGAGAGTCACCATGAAAATAGAAAGGTGGTTGAACAAATGATAAAGTATTTTGTTATTTTGGTGTAATACCTTCTTTTCATGAAACCATTGAATGAAGAGAGTCCCCTCACACTTGTAGAGTAACACTGCACAAACAAAATGAAAAGCGTCAGCGTGGGACTATGGATCGCCATCTGTTGTTGTTATCAAGAGTCCAACAATATACAAAGAGCTACAATGTTATTGGTGTTTTTCTGCAAATATTGTAAAAGCGATCCAATTAAATATTTAATAAGACAGAGGATGCATGGTTCACTTGCCAAACTCAGATTTCATTTGTTACACTGAAGGAGTCCTGCCCAGTCACTAATTAATTGATGAGTGTGATGCTTGGAGGTTGAATGAATAATGACTTACGGGACGTTTGAGCCTCTTGGTCAAGACATGTAAATGAAATGCCTGCTGTGAATATGTCAAACAGAACAATCATAAGAGAAGCCTAAATCATGGTATTTTTAGTTTCCTTATAAAGGTCTGCTTTCCTCCTTGACTGAGCTGATTTGTGTCGCGTTGCGTTGGTAATTTATTACAAAGATGACGGCTGATGCTTTCTCCGTAAATGTACCTGTATTTTACCTGATCCTCTTTGGTGGACTTGGTCTCGCTGCACCAGTGAATCTCCCCCAGGTCTTCCGGTCAGCAGCTGTGTGTTGATTCAGACAAAATTAAAGCACAAAACTCAGTTTGTTTTGTCACAGTTTAGCCCAGAATGTGTCGCACAGACTAAGAAGGAGCCCCACGCACCCTCCTGTCAGGCGCCCTTTTATCATCTGATCTATGAGGAAATTTCTCCTGAGGCACAGTCATACAGGAGCATGACAGGAACGCTTTGCACTTTGAAGTAGAGTGACATTATCAGTGAGTATGGTCTTAACATAGCATCTCTTTTCTCTCCCTCTCACTCCGTCTATTTTCCTCTGCCGCCACCCTATTTCTCCTACTCTTCCCTTTCTCCCCTTTTGTTCTCTCTTTTCCATCAATTTCCTACTCTGCAACTCACCACCTCTCCCCATTTTTGCTTCTGCCTCTCCTCATTTTTTTTTCTCTCTTTTCTTCTCCTTTCTTTCTTGTTCACCTCACCTCACTCCTTCCCTATTTGTTTTTATCTTCCACCCTTCCCTGTTGCCTTCTCACCTTTCCACCCACTCTCCTCCCATGCTTTCCCTCCCTATCAATCTCCTCTCTCCCCTCACCTCCCCCCGCACCCCTCTCCATCACCTCCCCGTCCCCCGTCCCCCTGTTCCTCGCTGTGGAGCGTGCTGTTGGCTGCCTCTCAGGGAGGTCGGGAGATCAGGGGTAGATAGAAATAGGCTACTGGTCAGCGTTAATGACACACAGGCTGAGGGGCCACCGAGGTTGCCTCTTTTGGGAATGTGAGGCTTCAGTCATCACAGAGAGAGAGATAAATAGATAGATGGATGGGGAGGGATTTGTCGCATGAGGGGGAGGGAATGACTGAGCATCCCTCTCTGCACACACAGGGGGAGATCATGCTCAATTTCCACTAGAATGATATTAGAAATCATTTGTGTTCGACAGTGAAAATGTGTATGAATAATTTAATATGAACACATCCCCTGGTGTGAACAAAGAGGACAAAGAAATCTTTGAAATAAAGACATCAAACCAATTTTGCCCGACAACCATCAAAACACTGCCTACCCCCTTAAAATCCTCAAATGAGAGTGAAGAAACCACACTCTCACATGACTGGCACCTGAAGTAGGAGTCAAAGGAAGTGGGGCAGTAGGCACACCAACATTAATTACCAAGTAAATAAATAGGTAAAAAAAAAATTGTAGTGAGGAGAAGATAATAAGGAAGACTAAACATTAAAGTAAAGTCAAGCAACCTTTGGATTTCCTAATTAATGGCCTCTCCGAAGGAAGTCTCAGAGCCTTACTGCCAACGTAGCCTTTATCTATTCAACCATTTGTCATTCCAGACGGTACCAGAGAGGGAACAGGCTGTACACAATAGCTAAAAGTACCTGTTTGATGTTCCAGGTTTGCTGGAATAAATGGGGTCTGCAGGTTCTGTGCAAACAAACGAAAGCCTGCTGGTGTGTGTCTGCAGTGGCTGGAGGAGCACTGCACCCAACAGCAGGTGTCTTCAGAGAGGCTGTCCTCACAGACGACACACAGCTGATTTTAAGGAGAGTTTGCTACGCAGAGTTTGCAAGCTGTACTGGTTGTAACTGTAGTTTTTCTAATTATACATGAGGTACCCAAAATACATTCTATTTATACCTCTTTCCTACAGATCCATTCCACTTCGATATGCTGTTGGAGTGAAACCCTTTCTTTCAATGACAGAAAATCAGCAAGTAAAAATCTTTTCATAGCAATCTGCACTTCCTGGTGTGACATTTTGAAATCGACCAAACCGCTTTCCAATATTGCTCAGAGACCAATAAGTGTGATAAAGCAGGGATGTAGTAGGGATGGAGAAGGGATGCCTCTGGTGCCTCTGATACTCTCTCCGTCCCCCCATCCCTCCTTCCACTGCCTCTGATTACTTCTCCGCCAACCTTCATCCTCTTCCCCCCTCCACCTCCACAGTGCGCTCCATGAGTTTCTCCTCCTACTGTCTCTGTGGTTATCACAGAGAATCAGAAGGATCTACCTTGACATTTGATGTGGCACAAAATTGGATTTCCAGTGTGAATCTCTCCCTAAATCCCTCAGACAGAGAGAGAGAGAGAGCGAGAGAGACACGTCTTGGCTGTGCAGGATTCTCCAATACAAAGAGACATTTTATCCCTTGTCAATGTCACCTCTTGTTGATGTCTTTTGGATGTGACCCCACATGTGCTGTTGTCTGACAGCCTGTGAAGTGAATGACTAATCTGACCACTGGAAAATACATGTGTCTTGTATAATACAGAATACATCCTATAGACTGGCTTAACTTGAATGATGGTCAACATGGATTACCACGCTTAACAATGACATTAGCTCTCATAAGGAGGCAAACCTGCTATCTTAAGTGAGAAAAAAGGTGTCGCAGGTGCACATTTTACAAGATGACTCACCACAGCTATGTCACCTGTCTGACCACCACAATCCCAGAAGGCATTGCTTTACCCTGGAAAATCCCCTATGCAGAGAGGGAATAGGCTCTATAACAATGACGCCACAGGCAAAAAAAAGCTCTTTTTTTTCTCATGTATCTTCGCACAAAGCCCTTTACTCTAATCTCAAATCGCGGTTATGCCCTCTGCTCCGGGGATCCCAAATCTGATTTGTATTTGAATAATTTAAGCTGTTTACCTCCCCAGAGGACTCGATACAGCAGTTTCTTTTTCATTATAAACTTTCCACTGATGCTCCTGTGTGTGCATGTGCCCCCTCATTTGCAGTAAGCACTCTTCTTCCACACCCCCGCAAAAATATACACACCCACAAATTCACACAGACAGGCTGGGATGTAGAGGTCCACACTAAACACACACACACACACACACACACACACACACACACACACACACGCACACACACACACACACACGGTTTGCTGTGACAGCATCTAAAAACAGGAAAATTACTTTGTACAAATGAGACGCTTGCAGTTATTTAAAGCGTCATGGCAGGCAGCACGAGACAAAAGGCACTAATGAATGAACTCAGAGATGGATGATAACATGGCATACATACCTGCAGGATTTAATTCACCAGACTCTCCCTGCTTCTCTCCTCTGTCTGTCTCTCCCTCTTTGTGGATGTGGTTGTGCCTGCCAGTGTGTTTCCAGAGGAGAGAGTCTTCACCATATCAAGTCGGGGACCGGGGCTCAGCTGCAGAGACTGACATCATCCCTTTCAGAAAAGAGGTTTTCCCCTCCCGCTATCTGCACCTTCTCTCTCTCTCTCTCTCTCTCTCTCTCTCTCTCTCTCTCTCTCTCTCTCTCTCTCTCTCTCTCTCTCTCTCTCTCACACTCTCCCTCTCTCTCCTCTCTCTCTCGGTCTCCCTATCTCTCCCTCTCTCACCCAAACTTAACCACTCACTCACTCTGTACAGTAGTATACTCCTCCCATCTCTCCCTCTCCTGTTCCTGTTTTTTAGTCTCTCTTTCTCTTCTTTCTTTCATTTGCTTCCACATATTGCTACTATGTTTTAAAGCCAACACATGTGACATTTGTTGGCAGTGAAAACGTGGCTCTATACATAGTAACAAGTGCTAAAGAATAACTTTTCTATTCTCAGCAGCCTGTACTGTACTTTACCCCTCATAATCAAGCATCTGAATCTGTCATCCCAGAGGAAATGTATCCACTTTTTTTCATTAGAGGTTTTATTAATAGATGTGGTGGCCTGCAGGTCTTTCACAATTAGCTTCCCCTCTTCCTTTTTCACCCTGCTCCTTCTTTCCATCCCAATTTATGATCAAGGATTGGAGGAGTACATCGAGATTGCAGCCTAATGGGGGGCTTGCTTTCACCTACCCAATTCTTTTAGATCTGCAGGAATGAAAAAGGCAAGGAGCTAAGCAGAGGCAGCCTCTTTGAGTGTATTGAGATGGATGCCCGCTGTGGTGCCTGCGGTGGTGGAGATCTGTGTTGCTGTCCATGGTGCTGATTACGACTGAAGGAGACATCACTAAGGACAGCAGTGACCCTGCAGACCCACAGGAAATAGCCTTGAACAGAGCAGGGAGGAAAAACCTGTTTCAGCATGCTGCAGAAACCGTAATAAATGCACACGCACAAGCTTCCACACGCACAGACGCACATAAGCACACAAGTTCACACACAGGCAAACACAAACCACACATATAGAGACTTCCATCTACCTCCCAGCCTCCTCCTCTGTGTCCCTCGGGCATTTCTCTGCGTCTCAACTCATTTAGGCTTACATTCATCATTGTAAGGTAACAGTGGCAGGTGGGATTAAAATGGATTAGCCCTATTAAAGAAATGTGTGGTGCATATTACACCCAGACCCACATACACACGCACAATTGTCCAAAGAGCCACATGCATTAAAATGTAGACACTGCACTATCTTCCATCCAACAAAGACGGCAGGGTATATTAAAATGCACATCCATGTCTGCACGCAGACACAGATGTCCACAGTCTGGTAAAGGCACAAAACAGTGATGTAAAGGGCCAGCAAAGCGGCGTGATGAGGACATCCACGGCGGCAGAACAGGCGGTGGAAGTATAGATGTTGTGTATATTGCTGCTTTTCTGCCACTCACACTGTGGACTCCTTTTTGTTGTCTTAACTCTCGTCTCAAGAGGTAGCTTTTAGAATCTCGCCTCCTTGTTTCCATAGTGACACTTTCCCTCCTTTGTGCAAGAGAGTATGTGTGCATTTCAGAGACACACAGAGAGGGAAAAGACAGGCATAGGGAGGGAGAAAGGAGGGGGATGACAGCGAGATAACTTGCTTCACTTACATTTATTCACTACAAAAAGAGAAAAGAAAAAAAGAGCCACACCGCCAGTTTTCTGCATCAGGGAAAGCCTCTGTTCACTTTTCATTGGCCGTCAGCAGTGTGCTGTCTGACTCCTGGACTAATGGCGCTGCAGCAGCTCGCCACAAATAAAGCTGTTGTTTCTGTAACTGTGATACCATCAATAGTCTATTGTGTTTGAGTGCGTTGTTCTGAATATTTGTGAGAATTTTCAATTGCAAATGTGTGTTAATTGTATATACTGCACTATTTTAGAATTAAAAATATATATATATATATATATATATATATATATATATATATATATATATATATATATATATATATTTAACTGAAACCCATTTCTTTATTATCTTAAAAGACTTTAAACAAGATTAAATTATTTGTGCCATTGAAATATGGGTTTTGACTCAATTGTTGGCACAAATATTTGATGCTGTATTTGAGGCATCTGAACCCATCTGGCAATGTCCAATTATTTAATCAGAAGAAATGATGACCGACAACTATCAATTAAAAACTGTAAAAGAAATACCCTCATGTAACACTGGATGTGAACTCCAGAAGCAATAATGAAAAACATCCAGAATGACCTTCAAGGGTACAACTATTCCCTCCATAGATAAAATACGGTTTGAATATGCAGTGTGCTGTGTCTAATACATTATTAATTATGAATATTAAATGACTGAATTTATCACTTTCACAACAACCTGGGTGGATTTAGGAGATTGATTACAGGAAAACAGGTGTGTGTGTGTGTGTGTGTGTGTGTGTGTGTGTGTGTGTGTGTGTGTGTGTGTGTGTGTGTGTGTGTGTGTGTGTCTGTGTCTGTGTGTGTGTGTGTGTGTGTGTGTGTTTACCTATTTGTAAGTTTATATCTGTAAGAGTTTAAATCTCCTCTTGGAATCGGCCCTGAGAAAATCCTTAACCGATGGACATATCCCTTCTCCCCACGTCTCTTTCAGCCAACAGTGTTCCACATCAGTAAATCAGTACCGGAGGAAAGACACCAGAGGCGCAGGGTTGACTACACATAAGGGGATTGTCTAAACTGAGACGTCTGCTATCTTGAGCGGTCACAAGTCATGTGTATATATAAACCTGACAAACTTAATGAAATGACGGATGTGGTAAAAAGATGAACTTTTGTTTGCCTTCTTAATCATTCACCAGCCTGTTAATGCCGCACATTTCAAACACGGCTGGAAAAAGCACCTGCAAACTTTTTTTTTGTCTTTACAAAGTACCCTGACACTTTTAAGTAGAGTATCTGCTCTCTCTCGTTTCTGAATGCCCCACAATAACTCACGTGGCAGCAAAACATAATCTGAGTGCAATGGCAGGGTGGCATTAAATAAATTGCAGCTGTTCCCCATGAGTGGTTGGAGGTAAGTGGTTCTTGACATTTTTTTCTTGTATTGTAAGAAAGAAAGAAGAGCCAAAAGAGTAGTGAGGAAAGAAAGTGGTGAAATGAGACCGTTCTGTCAGCGGTGCTGACTGATGCTTGAGTGGTTCTGAACCGCTCTCAGCAGCAGGTTGAAGTCGTCTTACACCCAGTAATGCTCAGCTGCTCCATCAGCCCGGAGTTATCTCCATAAAAAAAATTGTCTATCACCCTGACAGTGAGGCTGAGCCGGAGGTGTAGCACTCCATCCCTCACCATTTCAAATTACTGTAACCTACCTGCCACACACTTTACTGAGGCCGTGTTACCGTGTAAGGATTTGTTATCACCGAGATATTGAAGTTGCTCGTCCATGTGATTTCACATCTGTGTGTCTGAGCAAGAGTGTGTGTGACTCCAAGCAAGTAGTGCGCGGACATAGATGACTGTGTAGTCTTATCTTCGCTTTTCTATTTTGTCCTGAATCAATCCCCAGAGTGTAACAATACCTATTTCTCGCTGTATAATTGGACTGGATGACAGGCACATCTGAAGTCAGCGGATGAAAGCCTCTCCTGACAATGGTGTCTGGCCTGTGACATGACTTGAATGAGGAAGAGATAACGCTGACACACACACGCACGCACGCACACACACACACACACACACACACACACACACACACACACACACACACACACACACACACACTGTAGGTGTCTAAGACATAGATAAGAAAGAAAAAAAGGCACAAAACTCATCCAGCTCACAAATCAGACCAGCCAGTAAGCGGAGGTGATGGAATTATTTAATTTGTACAATGATATGGAATCAGCCCTAAAGTAACTCTGTGTCGTCAGAAGTAAGTCCACGATTTAATTTATTGCAGTGCATGCCAAATGTTTGCTATCAAATTCTGCATTCTGCTCGCTCTGCATAACGCTACTGTGACAGACTGTAAGTTTGAACAGCTGCCAGTGAAACAAATTATTATTCAGTTTCCTCTTTATTCTGGCTTGCCTATTTTTATCTGCATGTGAGGGTGTGAATGTAATATCCTACATGCTGATGCATACACGCCCACACACAAAAACTTGTGAACAGGCTGTGAACAAAACATAGTAAATGCATCTCAATAAAGCACTCAAGGAGGTAAAACCAGATGTCCGACTTGTGTCCCCAAAAGCACGACATGTCTACCCCTCTTAGTGTATTTGCTGTTGGCTTTGTTGCCACGGAAACCACCATTACCCAAACATCCCCACGCCGATGGTCACTTACATTAAAAGTGCGTTCCCCCTCTCTCTCCGTTAAGCCCCTCACTTCCCTCTCTCTCTCCCCTGACATCCCTCACACCGTCAGGTCCAGCAAGTAAACATCTCTGAGGAACTGTCGCTTCTTTTTGTGGTAGGAACTGGAGCCTAAAAAACAAACTAAAGCTCAGACTTAAAAAGTCAAAATGAAAAAAGAAATAACACAGAGTATTCAGGACTTTCTGCACAATGAATTAAAGCCACTGAAGGAACAGTATGTGATGCCAAAAATCAATAACGTTGCAAGACCCAGAGTGAAATGATTTTCTGAGCAGAACATTGATTTATCGCCCCCAAGTTGGCTTTGTTCATACTCTAATGACACCCTCTGTGTCACATCATATACAATGACAAAGGTCTGTGCACATGGATGTACAGAATAGGTAATGGAGTATAAAATAGCAGCCGTAGATCCCCATGACTCAATGTCTAAACGTGATTTTTCTTTTGTCCTTTAAATCCCTTTCACAGCTTGAACATGGCCTTAGAGTATACATCCTCAACACAACGTGTAACACAACCCTAATTAAAAACAATGATTTATTTAGGTAAGAAAGTGTTGCAGCGTGTGCGAAAAAGCCCTGCAGACTGGGGAGATGTGTATTAATAAATGAGAGTAACCTAAATCATGCACCAACGTAATCCAATAAACAGTGAGCAAAGTATTTTTCTCAAGAATAAGTTTGAGGTTTATCTTTTTACGAGCAGCTTATTTATAGTAATCACTGATGCTGTGCTCTCGGTGTCTGCAGCAGGTGGAAACATTATTACAACATTAGTACAATTTAGTGAAACACATTACATCTGCAATAAAAACTAAACCTTATAAAGTTATGTTCATTTTGAGTTTGCAAGAGGGATATTGATTCATTTATTTAGGAAGTGTTGAGGTTGCTGCATTACAATTACCACAATTTGCTCTTACTATATACAATACAGCATTCACTGCACTGCTGACATAAATACATGCATCAAATGTGTATTAATCCACCACTGCAAACAGTCCCCAGCAATGGCAGCATCTACTCCTGTTTCAGTAACGTTTGCTAAAAGGAAAAGGTTTTAGGAACTGATTTAGCTCTTTTGTAAATAAAGGTGTTTATTTGTAGCCCATCAATCAGAATATGTGTATTAACAATGAACCAATTTACTACGTAGATAATTATTACCTTACTCTGCAGTTCCCTTTAAGATCACCTCTGTTTTGTTGTTTCGTCCTGCAACTTATCGTTCATAGTTTCCAGCTTCAGGAGCACCTGTATTTCCAACAAAAAAGCTGTGATTAACCCATTTTATGTTACCTTCCCAGCACCAAATGGAAGATCGATCAAATGAGCAGCTAGCTGGAGTCCAAAGCACAGCTAAAAATAAAATATAATCAAATACAATGCTAATATCGCTCTGCAGCTGCTGAATGTCGAAATAGGCAAATGTTTGCCGTCTACAGTAAAAGTGTGTCACAAGTGTCTGGTTGTTCTGTTCCCCTCAAGTTACAAATAATCAATGAATAGTTTGGGAATTAGGACAAAGGGACTTGTGGCCGAGTGGGTATGGCAGCCATACATTACTAGAGACTAACAAAATGTTGGTTTTGTTTTTTTCTTGAGATACGCTAACAGAAAGACAAACACAAAATATCACTATTAAATTCCTGTTGTTTGGGTTTCCAGCTATACAAATTATATCTATCATTTTTTAATGTGGCATTTCTTAATTTGTTTGGTAGATATTTGCTCAAACGTGACCTCGAGTCCACAATTTCTTGCAGACGTTAGAAGACCAAAATAATTAGGGGTCATGCCACAAAACGTAGATTCCATTTGATCTCTCGCTTAATTGGTGATTAGAGAAAGCAATATACTGTATGATAATGACAATGAAAATGCTTCATAATTTTGCATGATTTACACTCATTACCCGCTGGGGGAAGTTTTTCTATCTCTTAACTAATGTTATGTTGGATCAAACTAGCTAATAAATCTCTGCTTCTGCTCATCTATTTTCAGAAATCTCTTAACTGTGTGTGTATATCTGCCGTGGATATGTGCCATTTTCCCCTTTTCTATCAAAAAGTAGTACATTTTGACAAATGGCTTGTTTAGACTAACAGCAACAACAACAATATGTATTGCTCTTTATTCAGCCTGCAAAATGTATTACGTTGGAGTGAGGAATGGACAATAACGCGAGTGCAAGAAAAACTATAACTGTGGCATTCAAAGACACAAAGACACAAAAACACAAAGCCAGAAACCGGAGGTGAAGTAACAACATGTGGCTTTGTTTCTCCAGAACCTACAAAACTATTAAAAAGTCACAATTTAGTGTGTTCTTATTATAATAATAATAATAATAATAATAATAATGTGTGGCATTACAATTTCAAGTATAGTATGTTGTAGATGTCATATATATTATGTCTTTATTTGACCTTCTAATGACATAGTCTAGATAACATTTTAATGATATACTGTGGTTTAAACATTTTGTGACGTTTAAAAAAAACGTAATGTATAATGTTTTTATTAAATTATTTGTGATACTTTTTTAAACATACGTCTTACATTTTTCTTTATTTTTTTCTAGATAATATACTATTACTTTTTTTGACTTACTATGCAAAAAAGAAATACAAAAATTATAATTCCTTTATGATAAAAGAAGTAATTTTTGCGACATTCTGTTTATGACTTTTTCTTATTTAAAAGGATCATAGTATTGTATGTCATAAAATGTCACAGAATAGTAAAAACAATTGTGAAAAATATACTATGTGTATTATATTATTAAGATGCCAATAAACATCGCTAAATGTCAGAGAAAGCCATAGTGTAGTCAAAAATATATAATCATATATAGTCAAAAAGAATGCCACTGAATGCCATTATACATTTTAAAATGTCATAGTATATTTCATAAAAATGTCATTACTAAAGTAATTTAATAATATTTCATTAAAAAAGTAAATGTATATGTTTGATCAAAATGGCATAAAAAGTTGTGACTTTTGTATGTCAAACTGTTACTTTTTGTGACATTTTAGTGGCTTTCACCAACCTTATCTTCTGAGAAATAATGCAATCCAATGCAACACCTCCACCAAATACAGTCTTCAAAATTATCAGAATTCACTCCCCACTTCAGCAACGAGGCGGCAATTATTGCAGGACTGATGTATTGGGTTGCATTAGCCGGAAAAGTCTCATCATATTGTATTCAGCGGAAGGAAAATCTAGTCCTGAGCTTTGTATGTGTTGTGCAGGATGTACATTATTTTTAATGAACAGAGCAGTGGGAATCATTTAATGATGTCACCCACAGTTTAGTGTATCCATCACGATCTGCCCCCATGACACATTGGTCAGCAGCAGCAGGAGGTATGATGTGGCTGAAGTGTAAGTGGCTCTCAGAATGCAGGATAGCCTGTCAGACAGAGGCCCTAAGGGGCCCAACTTCACACCGTGTCTGGTTGCAGAATGGCCTTTACACACTCCCATCTGTGTGTGTGTGCGTGTGTGTGTGTGTGTGTGTGTGTGTGTGTGTGTGTGTGTGTGTGTGTGTGTGTGTGTGTGTGTGTGTGTGTGTGTGTGTGTGTGGTCAACACAGAGGCTCATCTCTCTTGTTTTGTGTGTGTGGTAAAGCAAGAGAGGGAGAGGGAGAGGGTGTTGGTGCGTGGGTGTAAATCTCTGTCCGGCAGCACGTTGGGATGGGTGTTTGGGGACCGGTTGGAAAGCTGGCTCACAGGAGCTCAGATTGATGAAGTGATTGTGATAGATGGAGGTAATAAAGTCCTGGATGTCCTGTCTGTTGCCAGTGATGAGGCTGGTATGAATCACCCTTCTGGGGCTGCTGAACATGACGCCGCTCCATCCCCAGGCCGTCCACCCGGCCACCCCGCTCCACCCCTCCATCTCTCTGCCTGTTGACTTACCATCATTATGAGGAGATTGCTGCCTGAATGGAACAACGCTTCAACACTCAACAGCATTCCATTACTGTATCAATCTGTGCTGATGCATACTTTGAAACATATTATAAAGCTTGTTTACCCATCCCGGAAAAAAAAAAACAGCGCGCACACAGTTCAAAGCGTTGCTCGGTGTTCATTAATATTGTGCCCAAACATCACTTGTTGAGTGATTGCGATGCATGTGAGAGAGAAAAATCCAATCAACTCAGCCAGCCACTCCTCATGAATAGGGTCATTTGACTAAAGAAGGGCATCTGAAATTGCAGTGTTTGTGTCAACATAACAAGTTAATGATCTCAGATGATAATTGTTGGATGCCGGGGCGCTGCGTTGTGGCCCGTGAGGTTCAGTGGCAGGGACCTCCTGTGATAAAAGAAGCAGCATGAGGGCTTTTAAAGTGGCACGATGCTGTAGGCAACACAATTCATCACAGCCCATGAATATTCATCCAGCTCTCTGTTTCCTCCAGGGCTGGTGAAAACATGTCTGTATTAAGTCGCTTCTATGTGCTGCGGTTTGAAGACACCTGAACCTTCTGGCCTCTCATTACCACAGTACGCTCTTGCTGGCCCACACTCAGCTGCCTGCCGGGGAGAAAAGCCATGCTTCATTAAAATAAAGAGGAAATTCTCTCGCTCTGTGCACTAACAAGGCAGAGGTCAGACAGTCAGATGATTGTGAATTCACCTCTCTGCACGCGTTCACAGGGGTCAGAACTGATGGTTGTGATTGAGCTTGCTCTATAAAGTGTGCACAGGCCAAGCAGGAAGATGGATTTTCCAGTCTGGGCCGTGTGGGTTCCGCGTGGAGCCGGTCCGAGGCTTGTTGTTAGCAATTTAGGAACCTTTGCTGTGTCTTTTTCCTCCCCCGCCCTTCTCGTTGACAGGCGCCCAGAGTGCCACCGATTGGTTTCTGGGGCATCTCTTCAGCGCTTTATCAGACCTGCAGGCTTCTCAGCACTGTCCCCAGATTACAGTTTAGGGATGGGGAGCTTGACTGACAGGCCTTGGCCTCAGCCGTCCCTGGGGGAGAAGGGAGGGGATTTGCAATGGCTGCACTGACTCGTACTTCTCTTACAATTTTCTCCAGGCTGGTTTCAGACTGTCAAGCTGAGAGAAAGCTCTTTCTGCATAATTCATTAGATCTCCTTTCTTTTTCACTCTTGGCTGCTATGTGGCAGGCGCCGTAGCCCCATTGTTTAAGAAGAAAGAGTAATAGAGCTTGTCACAATATGTTAACATAGTTTATTATTCACAGCAACTGTTTGGAAACAATTTAACTTCTGCTTCTCCAGTGTAGAATAATGATGAAGGAAACAGAACATTCAGATGGATACTTAGAAAAAATACCTATTAACTTGCACTTTTGTTTTAATCGGGCAACAGCATAAAATTGATTCATTAATGATCATCATGACTACGATGGCAATACACAACTTTGGCCAGTGGTTGCTTCTACACAAAGCATTGTTTTGCAGCCAATTATCCCAGCATTGCCTGCATATGACACGTACACGGGCCTGTCCCTTTGAAGCATGTATACTGTCTCTGGTCGTGATCTAGCTGGCATTTATTTCTTGGAAATCTGCAAGGAAAAATATCTCATCGTTGATGCTACATGACGTTTGCTTTCACAGAATATGACGAAACAAGCACGTCCTCTCCCACACAAGCCTGCATGTTGAAGCCAGCGGACAACTCCTGTCACTGCTGCATTAAAGAGCTCGTTTTGGGGGACTTCATTAGAAACTGCCAATGCAGAGTTATGTTGCCCTCTAAAACAGCGAGCATGGATATAAAATGCCAAACACCTCCACAAATATCTTGACAATGGTGGTGTTCTGTGCTGTCTCTGTGTTGGTATGATTGTGTGTATGAAACTATTAAAGGAAGGGACATTTGGATGAAAAATACAGAAATTGGACAAAAACCATGACCCAGAGAATGTATGCTTGTTAACATGCAGAAAATAGAAGCAAGAAATTGCAGATTTATATGAAAGTGAGCAAAACTTTTCAAGTATAAAGCCTAATATCAGTATTCTGATATACAACGTTATGGCTTCCCTTTGCTGGCAGAATTAGGAAGTCGCTGGAGCGGTTTTCTTTATTCTTTCGGCAGAATATGTTTGGCCAAACATATCTAAGTCATGTCAGTCATGTCCCGAACAAAATTAAAGCTAAACATTAGGAATACAAATAAACTAAATTATAGTCGAATTGCTGTGCTGGCGTTCACTTACAAAGACATCATGTCAAATGTAACTTGAAAGAGAATAAACCCCTCAATGTTCTCACTTATACTACTTTCACAAACTAACCCTGTGTTTGATAGAGGACGCTGAGCTTGTGTTTCACATCGGCTGCTAAAATCCTGGTCGTCTGCAACTGTAGTAACGCCACACATGACCGTTGAACCCGAGTAATCGAATCTTGAGCTGGGGCCAATCCCAGCTGTCATTGGGCGAAGACAGGGTGTTCCCTCGCCTGGACAGGTCAGAACTGACGTGAAGAAAGACAACCGTTCACATTCGTAGGTTACTTTGACTAATGATTATCCAATGTCACATTTCTTGGAGTGTGGGAAGAAGCCGGAGGAAACCCACGCTGACACGGGGAGAACATGCAAACTCCACACAGAAGGGCTGACAAGCGCAGGATCAAACCCAGGCCCCTGTTACTCACAACTAGCCAGCGTAGGTTTATTACAGCTGATAAGATGTAGTATGCCTACAGTGAACACGTGTCATGCAAGCATAAGAACACTTAAAAGTTCATAATGTGGAACTTGTACCGCAAACATACATTACAAAAGAGGACACAAGGTTTGGACACGATGATGCATATACTTAAAAGGTGCACAATTTCTGTGAAGACGCTTCACAACACTAATATTCCCTTCATGTTAAGGGTTGTTTTTGTACCCGATCGTAAACTGACCTTTATTTATGATCTATGATTTATGATCCAATCAGTTCTCATTTTGCTTACAGGTTAAATAGTTATTGTGAAAGGTATGTGGAGGGCAGAGTTGTATGTAGTGCATTGAATGGATCTTTTTTGGAACAATAGGAAGTGTGCACTTTAGCCTGTTAGAATAATGCTTGTCAATGGAAATGTGATATTTTTTTATGTTGATGTTTTTCTATGCTTTTATATGCTGTATATACCATATTCCACTCGCAGGTCCGCACATCGGCTCACCTCTACAAGGATCACAATAGAAGTAGAGTTTTTTTGTGTTAAACTTGCTGTTCTTTTAATTTTTTACGCGCATTGGGTTTAGAAGAATTTGTCTTGTTTAAAATAGTCAAACAAACAAAATCTTCTAAAGATTGCTGCTATTTTTATGCTTTATGTAATCTATGTACAAAAATATTTTCAAGCTGATCATTTTTTTTCTTACTTTTAATGTTTTTTTCCCCATATGCAGCAAGCCAACGGACAGCCTCCTCAAGTTAACCAGTCACCTTTGAAACCTGCAGTACTATGAGGAAATATTTACGACTAATTAGTGAATCGGGCTCATCATTTTCATGAAATTTAAGCTTTCACCAACTTAAATGACAGTAATTAGATGATTTATTACCTAAATAATGGTGTATTCATCAGTCTTATTTTGATAGACAAGGAGTTATTAAAAAATACAGCCACTTTGAATATCTTCTGCCACTATTGTAATAGTGCTTTTCAAATTTAAAAAACAAAAACAAATTTCTTTTAAAACCTCAATAATAATCAACAACATTGCATGAAACAATTTCTTCTCATCAAAAGTGCTTGTTCATTTATTTAAAATAATAATAATAACTGAACCATAGAAAACCTGTGTTTTTAACAGTATTTTGGAAAATATACATTTTTAAAAACTTAATCTTGGCTCACTGGGTAGCTGGAAGAATAGCCTCTTTTTTAGATCCTAACCTGTCAAAATAAGTGAACAGTGCCACCTGCTGGGCAACATTGATATCATCTTAAAACCTAAAAGAAATAATGAAACCTAACTGATTCAACATGTTAATTCACATGGTGCAATACTGTACATTTAGAAAGAAAGACAACATTAGTTCCTCTTTACTTTGTTCTTTATTACACATTAAATAGGAGTGGTGAGATTCATGGCAAAAAATAGACTCATATGAGATCAGATCACCACTCTACACTGCCCACAACAGGTGTGTTGTAAAGTGGTCATTCATTCATTTCCCTAGACCTGGACCCAGTCACACTCTCTAATCACATACACAGAGTGGAGTGAACCTCCATTAAAGCAACATTCATTAAGACACACCAACAAAATGAAGCACAATTTACAAAATATGCACCTTTCATTATCACAACTATACAAAGGTTGTTAAAATATGATCCAGGTATAAATGATACATTTCAGAAATCAGCTGTTGGCACGCAATAAAAAGGAAGAGGAACATTTCAAAACATTTCAGTAAAACTACTTTGAAACCGTATTGTTAACAAGAGGGTTCCATAATTAAAATTGCATCAACAGTTATTATCTACTTAATGGAAAAAAAGAGGTAATAATAAACTGGGTCAAGTCATTAATCCCAAAAGCAAAAATGTATGTTTGGATATTCTGTGTCAATAGTTTTGCCCTCCTGGAACAGCATTTAGTCCATTTCTTGAGCACACGGGACAAAGTAAATGGTCTCTTTCTACGGTCTAAATGTAGCACCTAATGCAAACAAAAAAGGCAAATAAAAAATCCCCAGGGGAACAGCTTGAAAACATGAGGTTGACCTGGAAAAGAAACTAGGACTTTTAATATAAATTCAGACAATTTTCTTAAAAACCAATTTTATGGCAATTATTGCCTCATTTACAAACATCAGTTCCAGTTACACCACCACAACACACAAGCTTCGTGAGAGAAAAATGACAAATTACTTTGCTGGACAATCAATTCTGTTGAAAGGCAGCCCACCAAGCAATTTCAACACTTAAAAAAAAAAAATATCCAAAAACTCTTTCAAAAGCTCGGCAAAAAGGAAGAATCTGAAAATCCATTGGGACAACATTTTAAACAACCTCTGTGACTCCACACCAAGAGAAATGCTCCTGAAAGCTGCATTCTGCTTACTAGCAGACAAACGAGTCCACAGCTTAGGAAAATGTGCAAGGCAGGACACCTCCATGGCCAGCGAATGGCGAATTATGAATCCTCAAATTGAAAACCTAACAAACATTGAATAAAGAGCTCATAAACGGTCCTTATGCTGTTGAAATATGACACCTCAGTTGTGAGGGTGTTGACAGCAGAACTTGTGAACTGTTTTCTTAACAAATGGCAATAAACTGTTTGTCAGGATAAATTTTACAATCCTGCAGTTGCGCCTCAGAGTAAAGAAAAGCAGGCAATATTTGGCCAGTGAGGTCCAACAAGTTGGTCGATAGTAGCCCTGCGACATAAAATTACTCTGGCCAACACACAACCTGGCTGCTAATCTCGTTTCATCATCCAAAAACAGGTAAAAAATATGTAAATTTGTCATTAATCAAGCTAAAATGGCTGATTTCTTACTCACAAAAGCAAGTAATTATTACTTTATATATGCCTAAAAAAACAAGACTATATGATATCCACTTGGGTCAGAGTTGCTCATTGCTGGCTGTCAAATGCATCAAACAGAGGACAGTTGCAATACCCATGTCAGCCAGGACACACTGCATGCAAAACTAAAAGAAAACAAACATCTCATGAAGGCAAGAAATCACTCCCCACGCAGTACAAAGCATTGACAAATTGCAAATTAATTAATAGCTAATTAGGGTGTTAAAACATTAGGAGGAGTAAGAGTTTGCATGCATACTTATATGAGTGACATCACCAAGTCATACCCAGAGGAGGCAATTACACAGTGGCTGGGACATTTGGATCTCATCTGGCTGAATGTTGGTCTTTCCTCATATCTGTTTTGTCTCAGAGAATTGGGATGAAAATTAATTCTTTGGCACCCCAAAATTAAAAGAGCATGAAAGAACTTTTACTGGTCATGGCCTTTTAAGCAAAGGGGAGGAGGGACTGAGTAATGAAAAATTTGTCAAATATGAGTTGTGATGCAATTAGCTTACAGCTCTATATGTATATTAAAATAATCCAAATCGTCCTATAAAATCAAACTGTTGGACCAACACATGTGGGCAACTGGCACTAAACTGTAAATAAAGCTTATTGGTGTCCAAGTAGCAAATAATAGAAAGGCAGAAAGGGGTCAGGTTTAGTATTCAGTATGTTGGGTATTGAGAAAGAGGATAATAATTTAGTGTAATGTACAAAATGTATTACTTTAACTGTTCAACATAGTTGTTTTTTAGTCTGTCTTGAAAAGGGGGTGGTTATTCACATAAGTGTACACTTTGTCTTGGACTTCTTTTTCTTCTTTTTGCCCTCCTTGCTCATCTTCTCCTTATGCTTCCGGATTTCTCTCACTAATGTGTAAAAGGCATCATCAACTCCCTGGAAAAAAAAAAAGAAACGATAAAAATAATGTATTATTGAGTGTCAGGTTATTTATTGTCACACCAGAATACCAATGATTGTCAACATATAAGATATGACATGAACAGAAATTATACAGCCAGAAACCATTTAAAAAATGGTGTTCTTTGATTCAGATGTGATATATTTAAAAGCTGCTGAATTAAACAGAAATTCAACCGTTATTAAAACATTGTTCCCGATTAAACGCCAATCTTTAGTATCAAACTGATGTGTGGCCTTGACTTGTTCCACTGCCAAAGAAACTTAAGTATTTGTCCAAACATTTCCATACCTATGACAGTTTAATTATTTTTTCCCAATTCAAAACCAGGAGTTAATCTTAAAGCTCGAAAATGATCTTGGATAATGTCAAAGTGTACATCAGCATGACACGCATCAGAGTGTTTTCTTGATCTATCAGGATGTGTGAGACAGCTGAATAAAGTACAGATCAAACATAATTATTGTATTTCAGAGTGAATGTCAGTGTTCCCATTGACAACACTGACAGTAGCTGCAGTTACATGAGCCAATTTATTTACCGCTGACTGTAATCAATCCAAATGGACAACTGCCACCGCATGTTTAAATGGCCGCTAAAGTTGTCCTGTTTACAGTTGCAATAATCTATGTGCAACACAAGCAAACTTAAAAAAGATTAAGCTGCATTGAACGGTTGGCACCAATACTTGTTTATAATGTGCGTTTGTAGCAAAGCAAGAAATGTATAAAAATATTCTACCAACAACAGTTATTGAACAGAAGGCAAGCATTTATCTCCCTGAAGCATTAAAACAATTGTTCCCCTGGGAAAGATGCAACATTTAGAAAAAACGGTAGAAAACTCATAAACAACAAATAATAGAGTGGCACGACTTCCGCAGGTGATCTGCTTTGATTCAAGTCAAGTCAATTTATTCTGAGTGGGGTGTTAAAATTAGGCTTTTAAAATAAGGCTGAGCTCTCATGCTGGTTATTAGGGAATAAAAAGGCTCCATGTAAATACAGCTAGTGTCTGTCGATGCCACGCAAAGAGGCAAGTGTGTGAATACTGGAACAGTTTGTTTAGTGCAATTAAAGTGATGACTCTGCAAGGAGCCGTACAGTAAAGAGCCTGAGGTCACTTCAGGTTGTGAAAAGGACAGCAGGAAAGGAAAGACCCCGGGATTTGTGGCCGCAAAGAAAAGAACGAAAACTCACCCCAAACACACTATTTCTGTTCACAACATGTCAGTTATTTTGACCACATTCTTTGAAACATCAGCACATGATTTGCATAATCTCCTTCAATAACACACATTGGCACCCAAACCCACACCCCTCTCTTCACGTTGATTTCAGCAGCTTGGGACACTTTCACACCGATAGTTTAGTCCAAATTTGGGAGCAAGTCGCCTGAAAATTTGCCTTTTCTGAACATAGGTGCAGACCAAGTCAGCCTAAAGGGGCTGGTCTAACTGGCTCTATTCCAACTGTAGTCTGGCTTGTGTGCAGTTAGAAAGTAATCATTTTCTCACAGAAATACCTTTACATTTTAGTGATATTTCTTTCCCACAAAAGAGGACATATCAAATATCTCACTAGTGTGAGCAGACGATAACAGCAATGTTCGACCAGTAGAGTAGTAGCAGTAGTGTTTTGTGTATTTTACATTTTCAGACCGTTCTAATACTTCAATCATGCACCACATTAAAAACTGCCTGCTTGCACATGAGTATCCAGTGGAAATGCTTACAGCCATAATTTCCTTATGGAAACTAATGTAAAGGGCTGCACCTTGATAAGGAAAGAATTACGCAACGTAGCCCCTTATCGGCACAAAAGTAAAAAGTGTGAAGGCAGACCAGCGTAGTAAGGAAAAGGTTGGCAGTTGAACTCAGGTTCAGACCCAAGTAAACCAAACCCAGTATGACACCGGCCTCAGATAATCAGACAATGAAAAGGGGTGAAATCATCAGCTGTTTCAGCCTCATTAGAGCTCCACCACAGCCCCAGTAGAAACCAGCAGGTTGGCTTTGAGAACCATGAAGCAACAACTCTCATTGCTTTCTCCACAATCCACACATACACACACACACATACATAGAGAGCTGATGGGCGCGCGGCTGCATACACTTACCCCTTTCACATCACAACACACTTTTTAAGCTTGACACAGCGCGGAGTCTTTTCTTCCTTGCTGAGCTTATTGAGCCGGTACAGCCTGATCTCCCGTACCAGATTGTAAAAGGCATCTTCCACTCTCTGCAGCATGAGACACAACTTCCCTCAATGTTGAGGAATACAGGAGGACATACTGTACGGGTGCATGTGTTACAGCTTACAGATACAAAGGAGTGAAGGAGACCAATGTTTTGAGGTGGGTCTCCCTGCAATGTCTGGCCTTCCTTATAAAGTGATACTCCACTCAAACTTTATCTTGTGAATACCAAACACTCTCCTCGTGTGACCAATTCCTAAGAAAAAGTTATGTTTAATTTCTTGGCGTTGTAAAATGTCAATGTTTTCGTGGCAGGGAAACAAGTATCAAAGAGTCCCTCAAAATGTCCCACTCAGTAGTTGTCAAACAATCATAATTCTGCCAAAATGCCACTCCGTTTTTTCCCCCAAAGTCAAGTGACAGCCTTTTTTGAAACTCTTATAGAAGCAAGCACAACATAGAGGTGGAGCTGTATTATGGTGCAGATGTGGTTTGAGCATATTTATATTTTAGGATTCATCGTAGAAATCCATTTAAACTTAACTATAAATCAGACTGTAAACTTTAAAACAGACACCTTTAAAGCCTTCAGTGGATGAGCGAGAGTGAAAAGATTGTAGTGGAGTATCATTTTAACCGTCTCGCCTAATATAAAAAGGAGAAGTGCATGCATTAGGAGCATATTTTGATTGCGCATTATAATGTAAGTGGGAGATTTCCCAGAGCAGTAAGAGGAAATCACAAAGACTTGGCAAACACCGAGTGGCTTTGAATGCAAGACAATGTTGCTGGTCCAACAGGAGCAGCACAGTGTGGCTAGCGAATTATTGGTATACTTATGTATCAATAGGTGAACGAGCTGTAAGAAATTAATCATAGTGTCATTAATTTCCCCCGCACCAGAAGGAGCTGTGATTCACCCTAGGTCAGAGAGATCAGGAAAGGATGTGTTTACAGAGCACCGTGTCAGTCAGTCAGCCACCTAAGGCCATGCACACGGCACACACCCTTTAATGAGACATTGCAAATCTTCCAAGAACACCCAGTCACAGTAACCAGTAAGCAGAATCATTAACCCCTGAGATGTTACCAACACTTTGTCCTTTCATGCTTTACACACATTTACTGATTATTTATAATGCCGGCTCCTGTGCAGAAGGCCCCAATTCTATAATTTTATATATACAGCACACAAGACAAAGTGGCATGCAAACATTACATCATCACCTGTGAATTAAAAAAAACATCTAATTAACCAAAGAAGATTTAAAGATGAGCAGCGCATTGCCTGTGACATTTCCAAGCAACAGTATTAAAATGACAATTAGACGACACAAAACTTTCAAATTTGATTTCATAGTGAGGTTTTTCGGATCGGCTGTGGCAATCAAGCCAATACCCCTGAGACCATATGCATTCAACTCTCTACAAACCCGTAATTGAATGCTTCAGCAGTTTAAACTGAAATGCTAAACCGTTTTAGTCTCGAAGGCATGGCCGTCTTGAGCTGGACTCTCACCTGTCTGGTTTTGGCTGAGGTCTCGATAAAGGGAATGCCGTAGCTGCGTGCTAAGTCCTGAGCCTGCTTGGTGTCCACTGTTCGGGACGGGAGGTCACACTTGTTCCCCACCAACACCATTGGGACGTCCTCAGAGTCCTTCACCCGCTTAATCTGTTCTCTGGACATTGACAGATACAATAGAAATACAATTGAATTATAATTCCAACTGAGGCAATGTTTCAATGGCAATATCAATAAAAAGCCCAAATAGAATTAGTTCAGAATCAGAGTTAGAATATATTCATTATTGGCTTTTGTTCAATGCAGCAACCTTTTACGACATTAGGTTGAATCTTGGCACTTAATATTGTATTACACGTTCTGCGCAGTTTGGCCATTTCTAGACAATGGGTAGTAGACAAGAAATGAAGGGTTAGAGAGAAGGGGAATGACATACAATGCAGGTTAGCACACTGACTCAAATCAGGGACATTACAGAATAAGCACCTTACACCCCTATGCCACAAGGATGCCCTGAAATATGCTCCAGTTTAACTGTGAATAAAACCCTGCCTTCAAACTGAGTCCAAAGCCTGTAAACTTTTAGTCTCTTAGCTCACCTATAGTGGTGAATGTCTTCGAAGGACTTGGTATTGTTGATGGCAAAGACACAGAGGAAGCCCTCCCCTGTCCTCATGTACTGATCCCTCATGGCGCTGTACTCCTCCTGACCTGCAGTGTCCAGGATGTCCAGCAGACATGTCTCTCCATCGATCACTACCTGCTTTCTGTAGGAGTCCTGGAAGAGGAGGTCAGACCACAATTAGAATTCTGGGATTCAGTGGGCCGAGATTTCAAAGACATACTTTTTATTAACACTAGTTGTAATAATGACTTGATGATTAGAACAAAATTAATATACCCAATAATCACAAATAATGTAGATTCATACATAACAAGACTAAGTTCACTCAACATGCATAGAAAGTTATTAAAAACCTGTTTAAAGTCTTTCAAGCACTTCAAACTACTGCAAGGTTTTTCCTCGTTGTTATGTCCCCATACCGAAATCATACAAAACCATAGACGCCGTACTGAACTAGAGAGAAAACATGGTCACACATACATGTGCATGCACACACACAATGTTTCTTTACCTCAATAGTGGGGTCATATTCATCCACAAAGTGATTCTGGATGAGCTGAATAGTAAGTGCGCTCTTGCCAACACCACCAGCTCCCACCACTACCAGCTTGTATTCTGTCATGATTCACCTGTAGGACCAAAAAATTAAAATAAAATTATTTTCACAGACAGTCATCTGGCACAGCTACAATAAATCGGGGGCACACTCAAAGCGTTAAAGGAAAAGTGTAAAAGTGAATTACTCAGATGTGCAAGTATCAGGTTAAAAATATTTTGTCAATTAAATCTGTTTGCTGCTCTTCATTTCAGTCTGACAAGCTACCAGCTCACTGGGAAATATACATCCTCCGGAATGGCAGACCGTATCAACACATCTTCCAGAGAGTAACTAATACCGTCTTGTGTGGAGAAAAAAAGATGTCTTTTAATAACACTGCTGATTCACTGGAAAACAGATTTCATGTCATCGTGTTTATTTACAAGACGCTTGCAAAAGAAATGACCACAACACAGAAAATATTAACGTTAAGAGAGTAGGGGGAACTAAGGAAATATAAACCCTGATAAACTTCTACTGAATTCCAGAAATGTTGCCATATATAAATCATTATAAGCAAATGCCTTAAAACTGTTTCTATGTCACAGATTATCAGGTACTGAAGTAAAAATAAATAAATACGAATACACAAACTGTCTGGATTCAGCAACACATTTAGTGATATTTTCTGAGTGGCAGAGACACAACAGAAACTAACCCCAGGCAGAAATCCATGCCGTTACATTAAGGCTCCAAAACTGAAAAGCAACTGAGAGGCTCTCTACTGTCTGACGGCTTTGTGGAGCAGCATCCATCAATAGTGGCAGCTGGCCTTTTCAGAAGTTACAGTACACACTGCTCAGAGCTCTGCACGGCCTGCAGTCAGGGAGGAGTTCCACTGAATATCATTGGCCTTTTCTAGACAAACAAAACCGAGAATGTGGTTTGATAAGTATTTGGCTGACATGGGTATACTTTTACTACACCTAAAATGTTTTGCTGTTTGCAAGAAATTCTGCCCCAAACTGCCTGTGATTTACACATGTACAGCAAGGCTGTTCTGAGCATTAGGAAACCATCTCATCGTTACATAAACAGATAAGCCAAGTGACAATGTCACAGACCATTTCAGAAACACTTTGACTTGTTGGCCACATGTTTGCCATGCCTGTTAAAATATCATAACATATCATGGCATTAGGCACTGCAGGTGGCTTAGAATGACTACATGTGTAGTAAAGTATTGGCAGCGACTAACTATGATGTTATGAATGATACAAATGATTTGAGGTCCAATAAGTAGTTCACTCAGTTTTCTCCCCATCTGTGTTGTGACAGTTCAAACACGTTGACATACGCAGAGTGTAGCTTACAGTGTGATGCCTCAAACTGTGAGATAGTTATGATGCTTTAATGAAGGCAAATTAAACAAATATTTCCTGAAAATATGACCGGTCCTATCAATGTCGTTGTTTGCTTTGTGAAAACACTATCTAGACGTCACTGTATATACCGCTACTGTTTAATTTCACACATTAACAAGTTAATCCCAAAAGAGGAGTAAAACAATATCCCTCCATGAGATTCACCAACACGGTGAGGACCAACGTTACCAGAGAAAGGGTGCCACCAATTAGCGACTACGAATTCATAGCAGGCTACTTTGTAACCGTTCATCACCTAATGTGAATAAACCGAGGATAAAACCGATCATATTGAAGGCCCTTCCTTGAATAAAAGCTTGTGCATTGTGTTTACGCAGGCAACAACATCGGCAGCAGGCTCAAAAGTTGAGGAATTTGATTTAAATCCACCGGTTTGTGACCGCAGGGTTTTTTTTTTTTTTTTGTTGCCAGATTTGGATGTGTGAGGAAACCTCTGAGCACAGTGTTTAAATAACCAGGCTGCTAGCTTAGCATTGGAGCTCGCCCACAGCCTCAAGAAATAAGCTACCTGCCGTCAGCCTCTGTGAGCTAACCTTATGTGACATACAAAGAGTAATACATTCATGCAGCATTGCCTGCACCGTGTGCCCGGACTAACTCGGTACCATTCATTCACAGAGGAAGGGTGGCGAATGTGAAGCCGCCATTGACAGGCTAGCCCAAAGGTCTGCATTGCAGGGCCAGACGTTAGGTTAACAATTGGGCGTAGTTTGTACTACCAGCGAAAATGAATACTCCCACTATAATGGTATTATTCAGTGGTTACATGGCAGACAAACTAACAGACGTACTAAATCCGTGAATGCAATGTTGCAACGAAGCTCAAAGCGACAAACATGCATTAATAGTATCCATTTGTTTTACCTTTTAGCGAGTGGAGTTCCGCGTCCGAAGTAGCGACCAAACAAGTCAAGCTGATAATCCTCTCGTTTCACACGATCTCTGCATTTCCTATTTCACACCGAAACGCCCGCATTTAAGTCAGTCTACCTCGTATCAGAAGCAAGTGGGAACATGCGGGGGAAAAGTGGGCAAATTAATCGATTGAACTTTCCATTTGATCCAGCGTCCCGGCCTTGCTGCTCAGGTTGGCCTCCTTTAGCGAATATGGGCGGATACCGGGGCGCACTTTACCCAGAAAGCATAGCTGGAGATTTCAACCGGTTTGGGTCATATCCCTCGACTTTGTCTCGCAATGTGGGAAACAATACTCTTTCTTGTGTTCTCTGTACATATATTATTGGTGTTTTGTACAGGTTTTAATGAAGACAATATATTTATATAAGCCCTGGTTGTTTCTGTTATCGTGGGCGTTGTGGAGGCTATGTGCAAACGTCACTATGTTTTTACAATTCAATCTCATTGGAAACCAGACAGAGTGATTCACAGTTATGCTTGAAAGATCACAAACAATATCGTAATATATATAGGTCACATGGTGTCACTTTCAGACGTCTCCTATTGGTATCGTGATCCCTTGCTGCTGCCTGCTGCAGAGTCAACAAAGCCTAGGGGGCGACTCCAGTATATATAGGCTCTAAATATAACTGAGTTGTGCTGGAGGGACGTCATTCCCAGGCAAGGAAATGATTTGGCAATCCCTTGTCAGTTTTCCAAAGTGTTCACGAGGCTGCCTCCTGCGCACGTAATGCGCATAAGAAACGCACGGCTCATAATTAAAAAATCTTCGTGAATAAGGCCGCTGTACGCAACCCATACATTAATTTACATTGTATCCAGTTAGTAGATGCATAATTATTTCACTACCAGGGTCTTTTCGAGGGAATGTCCTTTTAAAAGTAAAATAAATCCTACGATTTTTATTGGATACTAGCCGTCAAACGTAATAGCCTGCAGTGGCAAGAAAATAAAACAGGTGTAAAATAGAAGAACATAGAAAACAACAAAGTGCGTCGTTTTTACGTCTTACAGCAGAGATACTAAAAGTCACTATTGTCTGGCAGTTCTCCACGTCGTACAGCCGCTACCAAAACCACAACTATGTTTCAGATTTTGACATGAATTGAAGCGTAATTTCAATTTTAAAAACGTATGTTCATATTTGTTTTCATTAAAAAGATAATAATTTAAAAATGTTGAGAGTCTTACAATTGTGGCTATAACAAACATATTATGATTATTGATGTTCCTATTTTGTGATAGGGTACTCATTTATTTTTTTATCTTAATCTCACATAGATGCCCTGTACTGACTGCCTTTAGCTTAGAAGCCAAACAAAAACAATGAATAAATAAAAAATAATAAGACATGATACAATGTTAGAGATTAATCGCCCAACGAGAATGCCACAGTATGTGAAATGCAATGTACATAAATAAAGGAAACGTTGTACATGAACAAGAATAGAGGGTTTACCTGTTGGTACAATAAATAAACACAACTTTAATACAAGCAGTCATTATATATACACAGCACAGAATGTCCTCAGAAGAATTGTATTTGTATAAAATCACAAAAAAGCAAGAGTAAATCATAATATTGACAGATAATATAATGCAAAAGAAACTATTCAACAAAAGTATAACTGGTATTTGTAGCAGACATTTTGATATATCATAGCAGTAAGTTCAAAGATGTACCAGATAACAATATTGATGGCTGCATTTCATTTTCGACATGGTGAGTCACAGGAATAGCCATCATTAACGTCATTAGTAAGGTTTGTGATTTCCTGCTGGTGAAATGTCGACCCTGAAAAAGCTCTATGATGGCACAGTTTCGAGACTAATTAAAATGGCAATTCTGAAAGTTTTTTTTTTCACTTGCATGAAATGCCATTCTGTAAATGAAATAATATATTTCAACCGTACAAGAAGAAACTTCCTGATCAGTGAATACAATCTTGATCTTGAACAAGGCCAATAGTCCTTACGAACACTTGGTGACTAAAGAGCAATAAACCCTGCTGTGGTGATTACACCGCTCATAAACCGACCTCATAGAGGATAAAAGACATATTTAAAGACCGACACATCCAGCTGACGTGTTTTTAAAACAGGAAAGTCTGTTCGTCACAAGAGGGCAGTATGTTTCCACTCGTCAAAGTCCATCAGCTGCTCCAGTTTTAATTAATGTACTTCATGCAAGTATTTTATGTCAAATGGGAATACCATTTTTTTGGTCAATTTTTTTAGTGTAAGTCTGCTGTTTAGTCCAGTAGGGTCTAAAATATTGTGTGTTTTACACTACTTACTTTTATAATGTATAACAAAAAACATGCTACTAAATGTGGTTATTTCATATCACTATCCACTACATGCATAGTGACAATTTGTGTTTTTCATTTCCCTTGGAACATATCCTACTTTGCCGTTATGGTAACCCTATATTATTCAAAACAATTTTATAATACATCATTTTTAAATCTTAAAATCTTAAATCTTTTATTCGAATCTAAATGTCAGCCTATGTGAGACTTTCTGACCATGGGATCCCCTCAGCCCCCAATACCTCTCCCCTTCAGAGGGTGTTGCAGCTTTAAACAGTCCACAATGCCTTGCGGTGTCCCAGTTCCAATGCGATGTATTTACCAGCAGGAGTAATGAAACGAGTTGAGGGTTATTTTCCGCAGCTCATTGGTGAGACCGCAAAAGACTGACGCACAGAGGGGACAGACACAAACTTTCGGATGTAGGACCGTAGTATAGCGTCAATTTTCTGTTTTTCGAAGCGTCCGCAGCTTTATGTTCAGTTATTTTATCTGGCAGCCAAACGATACTTTGTCGCAGTTCTCTGGAAGTGATTTACTGGGCAATGGTGAAGAAGGACACATTTAGCGGAATTGACGCCTTTACCTGTGTTTTCCGCCTAAACTTCACTTTCGGCTCAGGAACACTGAGGTGAATCCTATTTGCGCTTTAAAGGTAAGACCATTACAAAGACCTAATAATAGATAAATGTGCTGCAGCGGTCCCGTTGTAGTTGTGAGGCTGAGATAACGGAAACATTTCTGTAGTAGAATAGTTCGGCTACTCACTGAGCCCACTACAGCCCATTATCGCCATTTCTCCAGCCTCAACCCAGTCAACACCAATAATATGGGACAAAGGTTTGTTGGCACTTAATGCTCAAAGATGCTAATGCGGGATGACTTTCAGGATGTTAAATGCCGAGACATCAAGCTGCTGTGAATGTTGTCTGTATCTGCTGGGAAGAAGTTTAAGATCAGTTCAAGGATTATTCGAATTTCTTGTAGGAGGCCTGTTGTAGTTATGAGCATGTTTAGATGAGAAACATTCACTTCAAAATGTTGTTTAATGTTGCATTGCCCTTTGCACATTGCTGTCTGTCATAAGGTTCAACATCGTCTGTGAATATTACGAGCTCTCCTGGTTTAAAAAATCTCCACACATCAGTAATCATAACATAATCTAGTTTAAAATCAAGAGCTTACGAACATGCATCGAGCTTAGCAAAGCCAACCTGTGGAGTTGTGGCACTCAGTCAAGGTTTTATATCTCTTACTTCTGATCTCAGAGGATAGCTTTAGACCAGGCTGCAAAGAGGTACCTACAATCTGGACAAACAAGTTTCAGCTGCTGCTGTAAAACCATTTCAGTTCAATACATGTGTGTATGCCAGAGTGTGATTCCGCACCAGATGATGTTTTGCAAACCACTGGAACATGTAAACCTTGGCTAGAGGCCCCCTGTTGCCCCGATGAAGGAGCCTGCTGCTTGCCCGGCTGGCTCTTCAAAGCTGGCTAGTGAGCAGTGAATATGGCAAGGGAACAAAGGCAGCATTATTGCTGGCCGAACGTGCCTTCCAGATGTTCATAATTCTGCCAGCACTGACCTCCCAAATGGGGGAGGCTGCTCCAGCGCCTAATAGTTTAATATCAGCCAGGCACAGAGAGAAAGAAGCGGGCTTGCCTCCAGGGCAGGGGCCACAGAGGACCTCTCACAAGCTGTAGTGCGACTCGATGTGGGTTCAAACACCCAGACTTTCAGATTGGAGCTCGAGGGAACATCTTACATCATCTGTGCTGAGCAATACCCGGCCTTTGTGTATATTATGGGTTTGGTGCTTTAGGTAGTGGGGTCGTAACATGTTCTTTTAGAACATTTCAGACAAGAATAAAGAACCTCTATACACTGATCTACGTCTCTTTTAGTTTTTCAGATATGTCACGTTTTTAATTGTTCAGAATGTTACAAACTCAAGCTTTTAGTATTCATCCAGTTCAAACTCACTCTAGTTTGAATGCAGCGTGTTGAAGTGTCATTGCATCGCTGCGGCCGGTTGCATCGCCATCAAGATCGCAGGGCGGACGGACTCATAGCTTTCTTGTCTCTTAGTCATGGCCTGTTGCATTCTCATAGCCTAGGAATGCATACCCTGGATGTTATCAGTTTCCACTCTCCAGGATCAAGGCCTGTCTCATGCAACAGTCTTTGCCCTCCTCTATAATGTCTTATAGTACACACTCCAGACTGGCATACGGATGATGTGAAAAATATCTTTCCCTGGATCACACTGCGAGACCCTAACCTTTAACCACAGAGGTCCCATCTTGTCCAAAGTGTCTTACATTTATGTTGTACTGTTGCCACCCTAATTTGTTTTAGGTGTCGTGATTATACTGGGCTTTAGCGCTTGATGACAATCTAGAGGAATTGAAAGCAAGGAAATAGATTTATCCTGTTAGTTCCAACCGATTTACCACCGGTGCCTACGCAGTAAACCAGCATCTGTCTTTGGCGGCTCACAGAGATGTATTTCACAACTGATCTGTTACCAATTAAAGCAAAGTGTACATTTCTAGTAATTGCACGTTGATCGACAGGGAGTGCAATTTTAATTAAAGTTTGGTTGGCAATAGGCAAGGAGATTTAAGTATTAAAACAGACTGCTGTCTCTAGTCTGTAAGAAGTATCCCATTGTCTTTGTTTAACATCAGTGTGGGGAGTGTTGCATGTCAGAAACCTTCTCAAATTAATTAGTTAATAGTTTTAATTAGCCACTTAAATATTCTTTCAAACTTGCCGTTCATTAATGAACAATGGCCAGCAACAAATGAATAGGAAGAAGTTTACAAAAGGTAGTACTTGGAACGTTTGTGTTTTCCTGTGATTTGCTCAAGGAGGTTCAGTTGCTGCCCTGCAGGCTTTCTCCTGACTGGAGCTCAGCCTTGTTTTTGAATGCCCTGTTTTCTCAAATACCCCCTTGTTCAACAATTTGCTAAACTGCACGAGGCACTTTGTGATGCCAGACATACTGTAAATCCTCAAAAGAAGCTCCTACAACTCCTACAGTATTCACTGTGCCTGTTGCGGCAGTGTAGTGGTCTTGATGGAACACCCACAGGAGCATATGGTAGGTTGTTTACACCAGCATCCAGTTGGAGGCCTTTTCCTGCCAGCTCAGTGGGCTCCTGTAGGCCTGGAGAATTGTCATCAGCAGCCGAGCGAGCAGGCTGCTCAATGCTGCTCACACACCTCACTGATCTGAGAAAAATCTTGAGTCAACACTACTGAACCATTACAAGACTGAAACAAACAAGCTCTGGAGTCATGAGGAGTTTGATGTTTTTTCTGCCTTTGATTAACTCTCAACTGAGCTTTAATAGAATTCACAGGAATTTAAGCCCTCCTCTGTCTCATGAAATGAAATGCCTCTCTGGCATAAGATGAGCTGCACAGATCAGGGAGCGGGCATCTCCCCAGGCTGTGGCTTTGACGGGCCAGAGGAGTGGAGCTTGCACAGCTCAGGATGGCACTCTGCCCCACACCGCTGTGCCTGCATCGTCAGTTGGGTTTTCTGTGTTAATGTTAACGAATAGAAATGCCACAAATCTGGACCAGAGCAAGTGACATTTATAAATGCCCCGCTGAGTCTTGTTGAGCTTGCGCAAGGAAGAGACATTGAATCAACCAGTTTGTTTGTCTTTACTGCACATGAAATGCAGTGTTTTGTTTGAATACTTGTCTCTTCTGGGTAGGAGGGAGAGGAAAATCATTTATGCTGTGGTCCTTGTAAATCCATCTGACTCAGTGTTTTTATACTGTAGGTTTCTTAAGCACCTTCCCCCTCCAGTATATCCAAACCGCTTCCCTGGCTGATCCACTATGCCTGCTTTGCATCAAGACCCACTCAAGGCTCTATTACTGTTTCCACATCCTGCTGTAAAAAGGGTTAAACAAAAGTGTGTGTGTGTGTGTGTGTGTGTGTGTGTTTGATTTTCCTGTTCCTCTCCATCTTTCTGCCCTTAATGCCATTTAAGGGCAGAAGGATGAAGGACAAAAGCGCTTTCCAACAAGTGTGAATATGTCAAGAAAGGAGTGATCAAGAGTCCAGGCACTTAACACACACTTGCATCTCTATAGATGTTGTATACCTACCTGAGATTTTATTTTGTTTGTTTAAAAACTGTATTAATTTGAATTATGATCCTGGTCATTTTACAAGCAAACATTATGTTTTAACTTTCTCAAGTTAAGTAAAGTTGCTGCATTATGTAACACTTTGGGATTTTGGACTGTTGTTAGTCTGGCCAAACAAGCAATATGACGATGTCACCATGAATGGGTTTTTTGACTTAAAAAAACAACAACAATCAATTGAAATTAAAACTTTGTAAATATAATCATTAGTTGCAGTGTAATCTCTTTGTCTAACTCTACAAATGTTACCTTGCAGCAGTTCCTATGTCTACACTCTACAGAAAAGCAATTTGTGGTGCATAGGACAGGCTGGTGTGGATGACTTTGTGGATGTGGATAAGGACTACGTGGGCTGGGGGAGGAGTAATTGGTGGGGGGTTGGTGAACAAAGGGACCTTTTGACACACTAGTGTAGGTGCAGTGAAGGTTAGATCCATGGAGAGTGATACAGATCTGGGGAAATGCCATTCATTCTCTCTCAGTTACCCATAAAGAACATCTTGAAGGATCCCTCACCCTTAATGGGTATTTCATATACTTTGTTATGTCAGTATAGTTGTTAAAAAACCTTTTTTTTTATCTATCTATCTATCTATCTATCTATTGAATCTTCAAAATGCAGTCAAATCAGTGGCTATCATATCAACACAGGCTTTATGAAGATGCTGCATCTCTAATATGTTGTTATGTTGAACTTGTAGGATATTAACTGATCTTCTAATAACTCTGTAAGGAATAAAGAACATAACTATATTACATATGTTTCAGACCACTGAACACACCTGTGACATCAAATACAAAACCCTACTCTACTCCCTCTTTGGGGAGTTATGATTCATCTGGCTCTTCCTTTTTAATTATATTTTCATCCCTACTCTGTTTCACTCTCTGTTTCTGTCCTCTTTGTGTCACTTAGTCAATCTTCCTGCTCTGTCTTTGCTGTTTTATGTAATTCGTCGTACAAAAGCAGGAACTGGGCTTGGGAATGTGCTGGCAGCCTCTTCCTGCACCCCCAACAGACATGTACCTATTCATAGAGAAGAACAAAACAGCCGCGTTATGGCCAGCTGGTCCTGGCATGCCTGGCTGTACAGGTCCATTCTGAACTAGACTATCCTTTTACCATAAGCCACTGCTAAAATAGTCGGTCTCTCCCTTGTATTTTCTGCTTATTTGACTACTTGTGTAGAAGCAATACCACAAGTGGAACTGTCTGCATGTCTGTGTGTCTGTTAAGACTTTATCCTTTAAGGCGACTGAAGATTATAACTGTGGCCTTGAGCACATCCTGACTAACCATTTCCTGTTTTCTCCTGTGTTTCCTCCCAAGTGAAGTAGCCAGAGGGGCTTCAGCTGCCCTGCACCACTGGAGCCTTCAATGATGTCGGGGCAAACGCACCACAGCCGACCCCATAGCTTCTGACCCAACATGGAGCTTAAGGTCTGGGTGGATGGAGTCCAGAGGGTCGTCTGCGGGGTCACTGAGGCAACCACCTGCCAAGAAGTGGTGATTGCTCTGGCACAGGCTATAGGTAGATACTTTTCTACTATAAAACCACGCGAGAGATGCAACCATACCTGTTATTTCTAGTGAGTTGCATATTTGACAAGGGAAACTGGATTATTTTATTATGAAATGGGCTTTGTCCAATCATCAGGTGATTCAATTGATTGCATCAGTTACTAGATTGACTGCTACACAAAATCACATAATAGATCTTTGGGTTGGTCTTAGCCATCGTTATATTGTGTGCTCGGATATAGGAATTAATTAGCATCCACATGTTAAGAACTGCAGTGATTTAAAACATTGGCAGCTAGCCATCAACAAAACGTAGTATTTCCTGTTGGCAAATATTGTTGTGTACATATGGACCCAAGGATTGTATACTTCCGGTATATATTGTTAGTTAATTGTTAGTTTCTTCACACTTTAAAAATTTGAAGATGCAAAACTAAAAATGAGTTGAAGCCTTTTCATTAAGTGTATTGTTATATCCACAGCTGTAATCTAAGTATAAAGCTCACCAAAAAATGTCAAATTGCCATTTGTTAAAAAACAGAATTAAAGAAATGAAGTACTGTAGTAGTATTTCAGTATCTTGCCTACACGCGCTAAGATACACAGTTGGTCATAGTTAGAGGCTTTATTGGTATACGTTCTTGGATCCAAGCACCCCCTCTCCCATATGGCTCCTCCAGGAACGGGCACTTCAGCAGACTGTATTGACATCACTTCCCACTAAGAGCTGGGGAGGAGGGAAAGTCTGACTCATCTCTCAGTCTCCTGCCAAACTGAGAAAGCAGCACTTCTGAGCCCCCTCCACTGCATTTCTTTATATTAGAAATGTATAAACCGTTTTAAGTGATCAGACATCAATATTGATTTAGAACTTTTTTTACAAGTGTTTCTATAAACACGCTACGCATTATGTTTAGGTTTCCTCTAAACAGCTCTAAGCAGTTTATTCCGAATAAACATTACATCTCATGTCATGTGAAAAGGTTGCTCATGGTGCTGAAGCCACTTCGTCTGTTTTCCTGTTTGCATTTTCACGACATGGTTGAGACTTACGGCTCTTATCTCACTTATAAAGTCTCTGTGTCGCTGTTGTCAGAAGCCACACTCGGACAAACTGGTTGAAATGTTGAGTGTTTCAAATGTTAGGTGACCAGAAACATGACTGTCAGGATTACAATGTTGCTTTGTGTCTGCTGAATGTGTAAGACATTTTTGCTAAAATGTTATCTTTTTACCGCTTTTTCTTCATAGTTGCATTTCAATAAGTTTGTTTTGCAATCATTTACCACTTTATAGGTCAAATTAGCTTTAAGCAGCCTTTTTATACAAGTCATAATCCTTGCATTTTAGCATAACCATCTACCAACGTAAGAATTTCTTACAATTTATGTTTTTTACAGGTCGCACTGGGAGATACACTCTGGTAGAAAAATGGCGCGACACGGAGCGTCACCTAGCCCCTCATGAGAGCCCTGTGGCTTCTCTGAACACCTGGGGACAGTATGCTGGGGATGTCCAGCTGATCCTGCATCGAACAGGCCCCTCCTTGACTGAACGACCTCCCTCAGAAGGACCCCCTCTCAGGGGGCCTGAACGTGGGCTGCACCGGCAGAGCCTACCTCCCCTCGCAAAGCTTCGATATCCCAACGATCGCTCCCTCCGTCGCCGTGAACCGCGGCGTAAGTCTCTGACGTTCACCGGTGCGCCAAGAGGCCTCAGGGAGATATTGAGCGGAGGCCGACTCGGCGAGGCTGAGGCCAAACGAAGACTCCTCCTGGGAAACGGTGGGACTCACCACCATGCAAGACCAGCCATCGGGACTGCATCGCCTGGCCTGTGGGCCTGTCGCATGGAAGATCTGGTCCGACTGGTCGGGCTACAGAGAGAGACTCTCAACGTGCTGGAGAAAAAGCTGGGCGCCTATGAGGCTGAGCTCCAGGCATGGGCTGAAGGCCGAGGGGAGCGAGGTGGAGGGTGCATGGGGGACCTAGGTGGAGGAGGAGGAGGAGGAGGAGGGCTGATAGAGGAGATCCTGAGGTTGGAAAAGCATCTGAGGAAGAATGATGTGGAGATGGAAGAGGAGGAGTTTTGGGCCACAGAGCTGCAGATTGAGATAGAGAGTGAGAGGCAGCTGGAGGAACGACTGCAGGAACTAAGAGGACGTCTGCAGGGCTGTGAAGTGGAGATTGAAGAAAAGCTGTCAATGGTACAGGTGTGCTATTTGTGGGGAGATATTGAATATAGAAATAATTTTATTTTAGTAGCAACTTGTGGGGGAATATTAAATTAACCAGATAAAAAAATGTTTCAATTTCAACATAGTTATCTTGTACCAGTCATTCTAGTGATGTTTATGTATTATAGTCGGTGCTTTGCCTCTTTTTCCATATCTCTAACCCTGCCCCATCAGAGTGTTGAGGCCGGCCTGGAAGAGGAGCGGCTGCAGAGGCAGCGGCAGGAGACCCAGTGGGTCAGCGAGGCAGAGGCTCGGTCTCAGGCGCTCAGAGCCAAAGCAGAGCTGAAAGCCCAGGAGAGACAGGCTGTCCAGCTGGAGAGCAGCTGCCGGGCAGTGGACAGGTCTCTTGGACAAAGCACCAAGAAACTGCAGGTAAGACGGATGCACTCATTCAAGTACTTATTTTTCACATAAACAAAATAGTTCTGCAGGGTGAATGCATTTCAGTAACTGTCTACCTGAATCGTCCCTGCTGATTGCTGATTCCCCGGCCAGGTTTTTTTACTCTTCAAAGTATGTTTACAGGTCTTGAGGAGTACTACTGCATATGTGAAAATAGTTAGATATTAGGATATTGTGGTTACAGACAGAGCTCTCTGATATTGTATAAATTGTCTCAAGCAATGTCATTTTGATGTAAATTTAACAGAGATTGACAACGCTTGTTCTCATCGTATCGTGTCATTGTTTCATCTAATGTACTGTTGTATCCTGGTTTAAATAAGACTTTAGTTTGTCTTGCTTTGTTGGGCCTCACTGTGAACCATTTGGTTGTTTTATTGCCGGGCTTTGTCTCGCAAAGTACTTTGTGAACTTTGTTTGTAATGGTGTTATATAAATAAAGTTGTTGTTATTAATATTATTGCCAGTGTCTGTACATCAAAATACTGTAACATGCGCTCATAGGTATATTCTGTTTAGTTGGTAACTCTCATGTTTCACTCTTCTCCTGCTGGTTCTTTGAAGGATATGCAGCACGAGCTGGAACAGCTGACCAAGGAGCTGAGGCAGGTTAACCTGCAGCAGTTCATTAAGCAGACCGGCACCAAGGTCACGGTGCTGCCCGCTGAACCCAGTGAGGAGGAAAGTACTCACAGCACTCATGCTATAGGTAATATCTTTTTCCTATGGAAATTCAATGGCTGGATTGTTGTTCTCTTGGGAAATATTGGAGTTAAAGATTTAACTCATGCCACAGGACATGTTTAAAGTACAGGAGTACAGTCACATATAGTGAAATGTACTGTATGCCTCGGCATATCTTGCTCTTGATTTAAATGACTAACTGACAAAGTAGTAAATTGACCTTGTGGATGCGGTGTGTAGTCTGTGGCATTGGGGCCAGATAAGCTTCACCAAAGTTGTACTCTGTTCGTCCGTGTTTATACAAGGGTCCACTCAGGGCTGCGTAGTGTAGCCTCTTTGCGGACGTACTGTACAGACTGCGATGTCCGCAGTAGTCCATGTACGCGTCTGTTAGGGTGTACAACCGACTCTGAACTGATCTAAATTAGTCTGACCCGAGATAAGTATGGCAACTTAATTGTATGGTAAAGTGCATGCCGTCTGACGCTGCTTTCTGGTTGCCTTTCAGATAGATGAAACTTGTTTTGCATTAAAGTTTGATGAAGACCGTTGGCTTGTGCATTAGTGAAGTCATTCTATGACATCCATGCATTCTTGTTTTTCTACCGCCTGCTGGGAGAAGATGACTCAGCTTAGTGTTCAAGTGTAAGAATGTGTGAGAGATTGCGATAGAGAAAATGGGGAGAGGGTAGCGGGGAGAACTGTTTTAGTTTTTACCCACTCCAGTGGCAATTATAGTCTCCATGCCAACAGCTGCCTGGATACAGGCAGACCTGCCGTCATTCATTCACCTCCGTTCTCCGTCGAACCCTCAATTCTTCAATCACGCTGTCACTCCATCACATGCTCAGCAGTTTCTGTGATGGGCTCTTTGGAGCGGAGCACTGTCAACCGAGAGCAGATGAGCAGAAACTATTAAACACTGAATCATGGGAGAGCTGTTGCCAGTTGGTTATTTAAAACTTCACAATAATATAGTACCAATGAGATAATTAGTGATCAATAGTAATTCAGACGGACTTTCAGGAGAAGGTTTGATGTCAGACCTGAGCGGTGCATTGTGTTGCTACCATGAACACAACCATCAACTTGTGATATTAAGAGCTGCATATCCAACTTGTAAAACATAGTTCATGAACGGACACTTTTTACGTTTTGTGTCACCTCTAATTTGCTGAGTAATTGTTTTTTTAGTGTAGTGTTTTCATGTACACAATAAAAACATTTTAAAAAGCCTACAAACACATATGAATGTATACATGAAAATGTACAGCTATAAATGTTAAGTTAAATCTCCCACAATACCTATGAACAATGTGTTATTCCACATGTTAAATGTCTTAACAACACCTGTTAGTGAAGAAAAACAAGTTGTAATTGTGTGTGTAAAGGCTGCATATGGGATTTAATGCTGAACTTTCATGCTTAACTTTTATTTAATTTTTCTGATTGCATGACCTATACTTAATTATTGCATCATTTAGAGCAGTGGGTCTCGTTATTAAACTTAACAGTGACGGATTTTAATTATCAAACGCAATGAATTGGGTGTCCTTGCAGTAACCTTCTGATTCATGTGTGTAAAATCAGCAAGGGTTTTTGAGTGGAGGGGTGTGGGGGGGGCATAAGATTCACAACATCGACTGATTCTCTGCATGGCTCGGTACTGCCCCCTGGTGGCACCACAGCAGAGCTATTGTGTAGCACCTGCAGGGCTTTGTTGTTGTTGTTTTTAAATCTGACTATATATCTTTAGCAACAAATCTTTAAATTAATCTTTGAAGTAGGTTATGTGTCTAATGTTCTCTCTTTTGTATAATTTATTATTTCTAAGATTTAGTTCCCCTTTCTGGCTCCTTGAAACGTCCGGTGTCGTCGCACCCTCTGTCCAGTCACCTCCGGATCCTCCACAACCCTCTCACTTCCGGCCTGAATCCAGAGGGGATCTACGTGTGAGACAGCTCTGCTTCGAGGGAACGCGTCATGATTCCTTTCGAGAGGCCATTTCACCTCAGAACACATTTGTAAGTGGATATCTTTGTACAGGATACCTCAGTAGCAAACTACTATGCACTGCTGTCCCAATCACCTGAAGGCAACCTCGAGTGTGAAGACTCAAAAAGTGAAGGAACAATGTTGATCTTGAAATTGCAAGTCGTGGGGCACTTGGTGGGAATGAAAGATGGTTAGAAGGAATGGCAGAATAACACAGCAGCAGCAACAAGTCCATGGTGCACAGTCTCTGGGGATATTAGGACTTTCTCAACAGGCTGTTGTGGACTTCCTTTATAGACATATTCACTTAATGTACTTTAGTAACTGCTGAATGATTTGTGTCGTTTTCTCACTAGCATCATGATTCAAAACTATTGCCTTTTGACTAATAATCCTGAGAATCTTGGTATGTGAATTTATTAAATATATCTCTAAAATCCTATGTAATTTCTGTAGTGAATATGTTTTACCCGGCATGACGCCTGGTTCTTATATAAGTAATGAAGGATCCATGTGTGTCTACTATAGTAAATCTGTCTAGAATCTATTGTTTTGCATATCCAAATGTAGTCCTGTTGCTCTGACTCTCTATTCATGTTACAACTATGCACAAATGATAATAGTTTTGTTACTGAAGAATGTTACTGTGTGTGTGTGTGTACCAAAATGATTGCTTACTGTAAATGTTTTCTTACTTTTCAGCTTTATTTAGTGAATTATTATATTTTATTACAAAGTTAGAATGCATTGCCCTCGTCGCTGCAGTAATACCTGCACAATGAGACAGTGTAAATTACCCTCTTCAGTTGATTTTTGTTGTTAAGATGACTACACAGTATATTTTTGCCAAATGAATTCCGCTTGTTTTTTTCTGTAGGATTGATGGCCAAAGATTAGCAGGTCTTGTTGCATGATTATGTCGTTAATATAGCCATATCTGGATGTACAGAGCATCCACAGTACAGTAAATCAGATTGTTGAATCTGGTGGCATGTAATAATACAACGGATCTCTACAGTGTGCTTGAGCGTGTGAGTGAGTCTGTGATTAAAGAGACGTGTGTGTGTGTGTGTCAGAATAGCCAAGGTATAAAGCCCCTCTTAGGCCGTCGTTCAGCTGCTAATCACATCAAAGTGCCTTATCTTCATTCCACTGTTGGTGTATTCAAATAATGTACCGTAAAGCTTTAGTAGACCCATTGAAGCAATGATGGTAGTCAGTTTAGATCAGCTGTTACTCGATGTATTAGCACCACATTGCTGCACAGTGAGAAATGGCAATGCCATGGCATCAAAGAGGAAACTGTGTTTGTTTTATCCGTCAGTATTTTGTAGAAAGAGCAATGGAAAGAACAATATCTATCGGGCTTTCCACTCTGCTACTGTATTATTGTCACCTTAATACTATATGCTGTAAAATGCATTCACATTTTATTTGATCTATTGCATCATGCAACACATACTGTATACTTGATTCACCAGTTTATATCAGCACTGTCACCCAGGAATAAACAAGTGTGATACAAAAGAGAAATCCACCCACAAAAAACACAACAAAGTGCATCATCACTTCAGTGTGTCTCTGCTTTTCAGTTAAACGAGGTGAAATTATTAGTCTGTGGTAGTCTATATATAGGAGCGTATTTTCCCTTTAAGAAACCACTTGTGTGCTTTTTACACCCCGGGATGAGACGTAGCTGTAGTCACTGTTTACAACCATGTATGTTAAACTCGAAGATGTCGACTGTACATAACCTGTTTTTATTTTCCCCTGCCTTAATATACTGCAAAGCGTTGACGGATGTATGGCTGTAACTGGCTGCTGATATAACATGATTTGCATGATTCAATAAACCATCTGACAAAATTAAAAGTGTCACAACTGCCGCTAATGATAACTGTTTGCCAGTGGATGCAGATAAGGAGGAACTTGCACTGCATATCATACAGTAGATGCTCTACATGTTTTTCAAGCTTTCTGCCAGTAGATGGAGACATCGACTCAGTATTGTTGGATACATTGGCACAACAGGGCTGGGAGAGAATTATGAGATAAGCCTGAAATGATAGGAAATGTATAGAAATACAATTAAACAATGCTACTTTGATTCATATGTGGTTTATTAGGGGAGGGTGTCTTGTCTAAAAAAGAAAAGCATCAATGCTTTTGCTTCAACTTTCAAAGGTTTGTGAAGGTACTGACATAATGGGATTCGCAAACAGAAGAAAAAAGGAATCTTAAAGAAAATGAGGAGAGTTGTGACATCACAACACGCAAGTTATTGAAAATGCAGAAGCAACATACATGTTCTTCCTAACCCTTGAAATTCATTAGTTGGCACTAATTTGACTTTTGCCAAGATCACTAGAATAAAGGCATAAAGTCAGACACATTGTAAGGCTGCTGAAATTATGCATAACAATTACATTATATTCCTGTAAGTTGGTTACTGGGAACAAAAAAGTCTGGACTTGATCCGTCTTAAGGCCTCTGACAAGTTGGGAGGAGGCCCCTTGTTTTCATCAGCCTGTAAGACTGAGTGTAATCTCACTTCTTCATCACATGACATGTGTTTAAAGCCGTAGCTTACTGTACACTGTACATTCCTCTGCTGTGACCTATCAGCTGATTAAAGTCTTAATAACAATGCATTTCATCCACTAAATTCATAAAACTTCCACTTTATTCATAAAAGTGAAATCTTTGTCTTGTGCACGCATTACTTGGTGTTCGGTACTCACTAAACTTGTACTGGATTTACTAACCTGTGAGACTGTGAGCACAAATATGAATGGTAAAAAAAAAAAAAAGAAGACGCCTGCAGAGTTAGTTTTGATATTTATTTTACAACTCATCAGCAATAATTTATAACAGCATATGTGTAAAGCATTAACGAAATGTGCAACAGTTGGTCAGTTAAATCTTTAAAAAAAAATCCATAGACTTTTACAACATTGACATAGACAAGTATACTTTATGGTATATTCACAAAAAAATATGTACAGACACACATGCCACTTTATATAACAGTTGATAACAGATTTGAGGCAAAACCAGCTGAAGAAAACTACAAACTACAAAAGCAATGTCATGTATGCAAAATGAAATCAAAATCATCTGTTTATTCAGTCACATGTGAAACTTAAAAAAAAAGCTGAATACAACTATACTTTCAGGAATTAATCTCATAGAAAACAGGCCAAGATAAAGTTAAAAGTTCTTAAAACGCCAACAAACAAGTGATGGTCACATGAGCGCAGCTTCTCCCCCACTTTTGTAAAATATTTGAAAAGCAAGGTACATAATGATAGATATATCACAGAATCTGGGATAGGCCAGTGTGTCATGGGGTTTAGGGATTTCAAATCTGATTATGACTTGAATCATTTTGCTTTGAAAGAGCCAGAAATGATACTGTTTTATCAAATCAGGCAAATTACTTAGTGACCACTTTACTGCATGGAATCATCACAAAGCATGTTATATCTCCGCCCTCTTTTTTACTTTTTAAATCATCTTTTTATTATTATTATTATTATTTCAAGACAACTCAACACAATAAAAAGGTTCTAAGAGAACTACAGTGATTGACTCTCAAACTTATGAGGTGACTGTTTGGGAGAGTAAGAGCAGAAAAAGTGCACTTTACATCTCGTAGAGTAAAGATCATCCTACATACAAACTTTAACAGCTGGGAAAATACAGGTACATTCAATATCAAAGATTTATAAGGTGCTATCCTACAATGTTTCTTGGAGGTACAGGAGGTCTCGCATCTCGGTGCTGAAATGCCTCATTCAGGGGACGTACAATATCAGGTCAAGCAGCCCCGAGTGAAAGAAGGGTTTCTTCTTTCCATTATTCTGAATGATTGCTTTTTTTCTTCTTTCCGCACAAGAACAAACAAGTAAATGAAACCAGAGTATATCTGTAAATGTGTAGTATGAGTTGAGGGCAATCGGCGTAATACCGTTCCCATAATTCGCTATTTATTATCTTTATCATGTATCAAGTAGCTGTTTTTGTATGTATCGTTAATGATGGAGATACTATTAATTTATTCTCAGGAGGGACACTCACGTGCCTCTCATTCAGCCTACCCCATGCAAAGTTGGGGATGAGGTACTGGGGGCGTTCCACTTCCGGGGGGCACTTCTTTCATAGCTTCATTTACATGTTAATGAATCAGACTGTCTTCCAAGTAATAATATTTACAGTCACAGTCAGTCTTAATAACCTTGGCAGAGGTCAGTTGCAACTTCATACATCCAAAGAGACACGCTGATTGGGATATTGCGCACTGGTGTAGTACTCAAAGGTTTGGCACCAATGCTGCCACTTCAAAATATGTTATCAAAGAGGATAAAAAACTAACTCCAGCACAACAGAGCCGTGTATTTGTTTCAATCATTGTCGATAATCATTTAGTTTGACTTAATCTAGCGTCAGTGCAAAAGGCACACTCAGTCACAACTGTCCCCTGTTTTAGCCAATATATTGTGAGAAAATCGTCTGTGAAACCTCGTTTTGTAGCCTAACTTTAAAAAAGGAAATACATAAACTCCTCAGCAGAATGCACGGAAAGGTAACACGGACAAAGAAATTAGCTCGTTTGACAAGCAGCAAACTGATCGTGAGGACTGTTCTTGCTCTCTTGGGACGTTTCAGCTACGTCATCCTCCCCGTAGTCACTCGCGGGACTATCCTCGCGCTCCTCTGGTGAACCCAACTCAGCCTCGCGTGACTCGTCGCTGTCTGGGCTGTGGAAGTCCTTGGACTGAGTAGAGGCTCCAACGTGCGCAGACAAGCCGGGAAAAGCGGCAGCAGCCGCCGCGGCCGCCGCTGCTGACGCGTGTGCGGGGTATAGCCAGGGGAAAGGGGACGCCAGGGCGGCCGCCGCGGGGTACACGTACTTTTCAATGTTGCTTTTGTCGAAAAAAGGCATATAAGTCGCCGCGGCAGAGGGGTTGATGAAGTAGAAAGGCATGCAAATGGGTGTCTGCTGTCCCACACCGCTTATTCCCATCAGAGAGTTCATAAACGCCAGATCGGGCCTCGTGGGGTCTGTGCCCCCTAACCCGTTCCCAGGCCAGTTCATCTTTGGTTTTTTGGCAGCGCGGTCGTCTCCAAACTCTTGCTTGATCTTCACGGCCTTCGGTCCCTGCGCCTTATTGCGCTCACATTCTTTATCTTTGACGTCGCTCTTTTCGGCTTCGCCCCCGTATCCACTGTCCGTGTCTGTGTCATTCTCGTTGAGCTCCCCGCCTTGGGTCCTCTGGATGACCGGGACACAATTAGCTTGGCTGTCGGCTTTTTGCCCGTCCTGTGCGTCCCCGGCGGGTAGCTGGTGCTGGAGCGGCGGCGCGCCGGACTGGAACTGCGCCAGCACCTTGTGAAGGTGGTTGATGAGCTGCGCGCACCTCTGCTCTCGTGTCGTCCAGTTCTCAAACTGACTCAGGTACTGCAGGACCTCTTTGGCACAGGCCTGGAACCCGGAGTGGAACGCATCCAGATCTGCATGGATGGAAGATTTCATCGACCGGTCCCCTGTGAAAACGTGCAGTTCAAAGATCATTATTCTGTAAATTGCGGCACATCATAAGCCAACGAGCAGATAAAATGGGCGCCGGTCAGTGGCACGTTTTTCAATGTGGTTGTGGTATTCTCAAAATGCGCATCATCCTCTATATACCTTTGTTCTATTTACGTACACGTACGTAATATTTCTAAAAGTTCCATGCAAAACGTTTCTATTAACTTCGGGTTTGTCCAGCTTACCATTCTGCAGAGCAATGATCTTCTGGTGCTGCTGCTCAGTGACAGCAGTCAGCGCGTTCAAATGTTTCAACGTTAACTCCAAGACAACTGCTTTCTCCAAGTGCCCGAGCGTCTGTGGAGAAAAACAAAGGTTCGGTTGGTTTACGACTTGCCTCGCCATGTAAAACCACAGTCGGTCCGCGCGTAAAACGTTTTGTGGTGTCATAAACTGACCGACAGCTTCAGGTGTTCCGGTAACAAATCCTTTAGCTGGCCGATACATTCGTTGATTCTGTCTCTCCTCTTCTTCTCTATCAACCGGTGTGGTAACTTGTATGCGTCCTGCTGGCAGAAATACAAGAGTATACTGTTTTGAAACACGAATATATAAGTAAAAAGTGTGTGCATACTCTGATGAGCTTCATGCACACAGAAAGGTTGGTTAATGAAAATAACAAACTAAATATTTAAATTGCCGTAGTATAATAACACACACGCACCTTCCCACCATCCTCTCGTTTTATTCCTCTTTTGGATTTGCACATGTAGAGAGAGGGGTAATCCACCCTAAAGTACAGAGCAAAGTGTCCGGTTATTCACCAGGTTGTCATAACAGTTTATCAGACAGACTTTGACAGAGTTTGCCCAAAGCGACACTCACCCTAAGAAATCTGCGTGCTCCATGAACTGCCTGTCCTGTAAATGCGGTATTCTTTCATCCATCACTTCTCCGCTGCTGGTTATCCGCTGTCGAGCTTCTTTGGGGAACGGTTGTTATTTCTACGACCCACACACACGGACGACTGAGGGAGATGATGCACAGTGCGTGTCCTCCACTGGAGCTGCGCTTTAGACTGATGTCTATAGTTCCCTGAGCTGCCACTTTGCAAAGCCGTCGGTGCTGTGGTGAGAGCGCACGCGCGCTTTCGGTGGGGAACAGCTTCCGACTCACGTGTAGCCTGCACCAGCACAAAGTCCGGTAATTAGAGCTTCTCTGTGTTATAGCAGCTATCGCCGCTGTTCGTATAGCGACGGAGTCCGAACACTTTTCACCTGGTGGCTCAAAAACGTAATGTGTGTGCAAAACGTCGCGTACAGGCGCGAGGAGACAAACAAAGCCACGTAATCATCAGTTCACTGTTGATGCATCGAGTGTAATAATGTGGGTCTTGCAAGGTGATAAGTGACCGGATAGGCTGTAAAGTCTAATGTGATCGACAATTAGACAGAAATCACAAAACTATTTAGCGAACATTCACAGAGGTCCCACATTCTTCTCCATCATAAAACAATATTTTTTTTTGTATTAAAAAAAAAACATTTTTCTCCTGTTGTTAATTATAAACAACGAGGATATTCCTGTTTTCACCCAACCAGAATGCAATGCATGCTAGTGTACTATGAAAACATAGAGGTTAATGTGAAGTAAATACAGCCAGAGCGTAAACAAATACTGTGTGCGCGTGCACGCCGTGCGCGTCCGTGCCTCTGTGTTGTTGCCCGGAGCAGGGCAGGGTAACCTATTCATACGTCTCCAGCCGCTCAAAGCTGCGTTGTCAGTAACCATGGCACCGACCCAACTGTGTGCTCAAACACGTGCGTCGAGGTTCTTTATTAATCTCGGCATGGGTGCTGCTCTCCCACCTTCATCCGAGTGTCTTTGTGGAATAAAACAATATGAATCATCGTTTGACAAAGATCAGCGTGATAATTGCTAAATGAGGTTTTGTGACTTTGACTTTTGACTTTTGTCTGATCTCCCAAAACTATTATTATCCAAACTAACATCACATGTCTTAAATATAAATAAAAGTCACTCAGTCTGTGTTGTTGTTGGTATATTTACGAGTGATAAACAGAAAGCAAGATTCAGAACCCTCCATTCAAAACGATGAAAGTTTGAGAAATGACTCCAGGAAGTTAATCTGGTTGTCAGTGACACCTGTTCCTCTGTTGAGAACATTTAAGTGCTCAAAAACACTAAAATCTGAGCCCCGGTAATGCCCTCACATGCCTTATGATTACATTACCTCTTCCTGTAAATCATGTGACTCTTTCTGGCTGGCAGCATATGGCTCTCTTGTGTAACACTGCTGACAAAGAATGATCCAATCGCTTCGGCCCTCAGATGAAGTGTGACCTCCTCTGTGCTGGCTTTTCATTAACTCATACCTGCTGATTTGCCTCTGCATTTTTCCTTTGTTGGCTTATATGTATAAGTACAAGGGAAATCGTCTCACAGTCGTCTGTTGGAATCCCCCTTTGTGACTTCCTGCCCCCCCTCTTCTCTTCCTTTCCTCCACAGTATGCTGCCTGCTCTATATGTGGCACTGGAATCCAGTCCAAATGTTTTCCATATTAGTTCAGAGCCTTCTCTGTTTCCAAATAGCAGCTAGCCTGGGCTATGGTGAGAGGAGGCCTCGGCAGGGAGGGGAAGGAACGGAGAGAGAGAGAGACAGCAGACAGGCTCATCCACCCCAAACACTGCTACACTAAAAGTCGAGAGTACAGAAAAGGCAAAGAGTGTGAAGAAAAGTGGAGAAATGGGGCAAGGGCAGAAGAAGAAGAGAGATGAAAGCCCAGCGCCAGATGACGGACACAAATGCAGAGTCTGCCGCTTCCCTCTGCTCGTCGCCCTGCTCCAGCTGCTGTTGGGGCTGGCCGTCACAGTTGTGGCCTTCCTTATGTTAGCCATCAGCCCCTCACTCCTGGCCAGGGAGACGCCATACTGGGCTGGAATCATTGTAAGCCTCGTCCTTACGCTCTAACATCAGCCATAATTCACGTGTTTGCATGGAGCCGGAGTCTACAATTTCTGATACTTCTGCATGACCCTCCATTTCCCTCAACGTGTCGTCCAATTTTCACCACACTGCACGTCAACACTGGTCTTTGCCAGCTGCAGCCACTGTAGGCATGGGAAGTCACCAGTATTGTCATGTTGTAATAAGTCTCCATTTTTGTATATTCAACTGGATGAAAATACCTCAATCCGTCTCAGTCACAATAGCCTGCTTGCACCTACGATTGTTGTTGTTGTTGTTGTTGTTGTTGTTGTTGTTTAATGTCCAACAAATGCTGAACATCTGGCCTGATGAGACAAACCAGCAAACCACAGCATGTCCTATCGTGAAATGCAATGTTCATTCTGTACTTTCTTCCACCTCAAAACGTGAACTCTTTGCATGAGAATTATTGCATGGAAGTTGAGGTGCAAGTTGATACATTTAAAGTAATAATTTTAAAGTTTCTGAGCTTTGAAGTCTTTAGACTTTGTTGTCCCATGTGTACATTTATATCCGACATCAGACGATACATACAACAGCTGTACTAACATACAGACAACAGTACAGGTCTACACCAGATCAGACTCTTCTCAAAGATACTCCATCTGCACATTAGTGCGCCGTAACTGTCCTGGGTGAAAGTAGGGTGAGGTGGTGATTGACATAATTGTATATTCTTGCCAAAATATTTCACTAAGTCCTGTTATTTTCACCCAAAACAGCAGATGTCCACTACATACAGTTCTTCAGTACAGCCTGAGAGGGTCTTAGCCTTTGGTGGAGTCAGCAGCCTTTGAAGCCTACTGCTAATAGTTATGTTTGTTGACACCTGTAACTGGTAAACATTGCCAAACACGGAAACCGCCTCAGTGTTTGAAGTCACCGGTTTTGTAGGAAAAAGGAGAAGCCATTCAGAGAGTCATTGTCCTCGGGAGCTTGGTTTTCATGATGATAGGCTTATCGCCTCTGGAATTCTGATTATAGGAAAGGATAAACATCTTACTTCTTGCTCTGGTAAGTTCACTTACAATGGATTACATGGTATTCCTAATTCATGTTTTTTATTTGTATTCATTTTTCTAGCAACTAGGGTCAAGGTTAAAGAGCTTCCCATCTATCGCCAAATGAGGTTACACAATGGCAATTAAACCTACAGCCCACTCATAGCTTGCATTAATACTTTGAATGATAAAAGCACTACAAGTGAAAGGAAAAAATGATTTGGGGATTTGGGCATGAAGTCCCTTTAAACAAATTGTTGAAGAGAGTGGAATTAGGTCAGCCAAAATGTTAGAGGAGAAGTAAACTGAAATGTCTTACACATTAAAGTAACTGAAATGTCAGTGAACATGTCTTTGTGAAATTTGTAATATAAAACAACCAAAACATTGTACATTTAATTTAGGTTCACATTTGGGTTATAGAGAAAAATGTGTTGCTCCTGTTTGGATCCTATCCTAGTTTATCACAGACGCCATCTGCTCTCAAAAACAGCCCTGGACACAACACATCCCGAGGTAGATCCTCACGAGATTCAGCCAAGTGGAAAACACTGAGGTCATCAAGAAGTTTCCAGAGAATCCTGAGTGCTTAAAACCTGAGAAAAACATTTAAATTAGCTGCTGCACGCCAGTCACAAGACTCCAATTTCTAAGGAGAGATAGCGTGTGAGTGTGTCTGTGTGAGAGAGAGGAAAGAGACAGAGGAGGGAAGGAGAGAGGGAGAGAGAGAAAAAGGGAGAGAGAGAAAAAGGGAGAGAGAGAGAGAGAGAGAGAGAGAGCGAGAGAGAGAGAGAGAGAGAGAGAGAGAGAGAGAGAGAGAGAGAGAGAACGATAGAGAGAAAGATAGTAATGTAATCGGATGACTGCTTTGTGCTGAATCATGCAATATTGAGAGGCACCCCTGAACACATGGCCGCAACATACTTTTCTTGAACAAGGTTTTTGTTTGTATGTGTCTACCATAACTACTATATATATATATATATATATATATATATATATATATATATATATATATATATATATATATATATATATATATATATATATATATATATATGCCAAGAAGGGATATTGTAGGGTATTGTGTTGATATTGTCATTGTCCATATATGAGTGACTCTAATCAAACCGTTTTCTGATGTGTTGTTGCAGCTGTGTTTAGTTTCCATCCTGGGCTTCATCCTGTACTGCATCACCTACCTCCCTGACGAGAGGACCACGGGTCAATTCATCGGCAAGGTTAGTCTACACACCCTATTTGACACATTGTGTGAACCCAGTGAACCAATCAGTATGTGAAAGACAATCAGTCATGTATGTATAGAGTCATATTATGGCATAATATGTCTCTTTGACTTTGACAAAATGTATATAACATCTTAGTAGGTGTGACGGTATGATGATGTAGGTCAGAGTATTTTCAAGACATAAAATACCTTTGCAGAGGTGCAATGTTTTTCTCACAAAGATACTGTACATGTTGGATGACTTTTCTTAAGCAACTGTAAGTTGCAAAGAGAGAAACACTACTAACTGCATTCTTGTGAAGAGCTCTGTGTGGATTCCTGTGAGTGAACGAGTGCATGAATCATTCCAACTTGATTGTATGGATTAATTAGAAGCACATCAGAACATATGCAATTGAAATTTCAAGGCAATTAAAATCAGTTCTCCATTGTTAGTTTTTTTTCTGTCTGGCTCACGTGGGCAGACCAGGTTCCATGCATACCGTGAAGATCGGGTTTCAAAACACTTCAATTGTATTTTTGCCTGGAAGTGCAGTTAATTTGCAACATGGTCTTTGCAGAAATGCATGATACAAATATATGTGTGTGTGTGTATCCTGTAGTTTTAAATACTACCAGATGGTCTGACTCACCAAAATAATAATAATAATAATAGCAGGGGTTTTCTTCAGTTTCTTCCTAATATACAAAGCAGACCTTGATAATGGTGCATATGTCTTTTTTGGTGAAATATGACAGTCATTCTGTTACACTGCACATTTCCTCATGTTCTCATTCATAAGTACTGTTATAGCAAATAATAAAGTCAAATAAAATACTTCCTTATTTCCTTAGAAATATGTATGCACAGCTGCAATTCCTCTGCAGTGTCTCTTTCTCTGGTCCTAAGCCAATGTGCTTCATTTGTATTAATGTCATTCATTTAAATAGCTCAATGATCAAATGGCATTACTATATCTTTCTTTAGTTAAGAATGTATGGCTCTCCAGTCAGTTTGTATATTTTTTTCAATTATTACTGGCGCGAACAAATCAAGTTATTGTGTTATGTAACGAGAGACATTCTGAAGTTAATTGTTAGACTGTTGTCAGATAAAGGTCCCGGCTCTCTAATAACACTTTGAAATTAATATAACATGCTTTAAGATACTCAGTTGAGTTCACTGGCATTCACTGAAAAATATCCCAGAACACCATGTGAACTGTAAACAACAACAATGTGGTTGTTGACTCTTTTCGGTTTCAACCCTGTTTTGGTGTTTAGAGCATCTCCAACATAGTGCTTGTCGATGCTCTCGCTCTACATCTGCTTCCTACCATACTCCAGATTTCATAGCAGTTTCAAAATGAACATGAATGCTATTTCAAATTAAGCACCGCTCATCACTTGCATAATGCCATAAGAAGCATGTTACTAAGAGCAAAATACACCAGCGAATGAGAGCTCCTGTTATATAAGCGAAGGATTAAGATAAAGGTTTAGTGTTATTGAGTTTGTGCAGTTGCATAAACAACATAAAGCCTCATTTTACAAGTGTATTTTTAGACGTTCTCTGTTGTTCAGTATACTCACAGGTCGTGCACTAAAGGTGCTAGGTCTCCTCTGTGCTAAGAACCAGGCTGCTACTCTCAGGGTCAGGCCTTGCCTTGTAGCATTGTGGGTAATCTCTTTGAATTCAACTTGCCATAGGCACTGAGCCAGCATGTCTGTCTCTAAGCTACAGTTTTGGCACTGGGTTAATCACGAGACAACAGACTAAAGCAGGAGCCAGAGTTGTAGTATAAGAAACACAAGTCGAAGACAAGAAAAGGTTTTCTGATCAACACTTTGGAGGTAAAGCGCTTGACCTCTGACTTGTTCTCTGCCCTCTACAGATCCTGTACTTTGTCCTGTGTACCATCGGCCTGGTCGTGTCAGTCCTGGCTATGTCGTTTGCTGGACACCACTACTCACAGACCAGTGGCTTCAGCTGTGAGCAGGCGGGAGTGGACTGTGTGTGCAAACTGGATCAAAACGACCCAATAGCACGCACCTTCACCTACGAGGGAGTCAGTGACTGTGACGGGATCACTGGGACGCTCCCACTCTACTTCCTGCTTCAGATCGTGCTGAACCTGGTCCAAGCCCTTGTGTGTGCCGCCGCTGCCTTCATTATGTGGAAGCACCGCTACCAGGTCTTTTTCGCCGGCCTTCAGATTGGCTCTCCCTCTTCCCAGCGGTGGCAGAAGGTTTAACTCTGTGATCAAAACGTTGACGGGATGACTCTGATCACTCAGATCAGGTTAGAGGGTGACGTCTACAGTGCGATTACATTCTGAGGGACGGAGACATTTGCCTTTGTGCTGTGTGCCAAAGTGTCTTTTCTTTGATGTCAGTTTGTATTAACCTTTTGTGGTTGTTGTTTTATAATGGCTTTTTGCACACGTTTTCTATACAATATATACATTTCCATTTCAGATGTCATGAAAGACAACTCGAATAGATGATTTAGAGCAAAACAACTGATTCCTGGAAAAAACATTTGTGTAGAACGATAATGAATTTTTCACAATGTTTCTAGTTATCGTGACATTTGCTCTTGTGACATACCGCTCATATACAATCAGAAACACAAAACTAAAACCATAATAGCTGATTTAACTACCAACATGTAAACAGTATTTTCTTGGGTTTGGGTTATTGAGATTAATGATCACGATTAGTTGCTCCAGTGATACTTCAGTTTGCATACTGCATCATCATGTTGTCAAGCTGTGCTTTGCAAATAGTAAATGACACTGTCTCATGCTTTGTTTTCTTTTTTCACACAATACAACTTTCAAAAATGAGCTAAATGCAGGAGCAAATATTACTTCAACGATTTAAACATTACATTGACGTTTTTTACTATGTTCAGTGTTTGATACACCAAAAGCAACTAGGTAGATGAATTCCACAAGTTTGGTTTCTTTTGCTGGTATACAAAAGTATGCAGCTCTGTAAATGCCTGAAGAAAAACAACAATCAAGTATTTTCAAGTGTTAAAAGTAGCCGCTGCAATATTTCAAACAGTCCAATAATATGCGCTTCGCTCCCAACAGCAGTAACACAAGCTGGGCCGGGTACACTTCATGAGACTGGATCCAGACTGAGCGGGGCTGTGGCGCGTGAGGGTGGATGCCAGGCCAGTAGCCAGCATGACTCAAACAGCCTGTTCGGAGTCATAAAGGGAGGGAGGAAGGGGTCGGGTGAGGGAAGGGGGGATTCAGACAGACAGCTGGATGGAGGTGACTAAATCATCTCACTGTGTTTACTGCGTTCATGTCATTCAGATAGGACCGCGCAAAAGAGGTGACATTTTTTTCTTTCCCCAAATGCTTTGCCCTATGCACAGGTGCAGCTTTAGTTTATTCTTACTCTCATCTCACGTGATGACAGCCCCCTATAGGCCTCCATGCTGAGCAGGAAATGGTAAACTTCAGGCAGTTTTCGCATTAGATGGGGCCAGAGAGGAGGTTGTAATTAATGCGCAATATTGCATCCATTTTATGAATGATGGAAAAAAGGTTGACTGAGCGGGGATGATGTAATATGTAATATATATATATACTCATTTAGATGAAGAAAAGAAGCATGTTTTTAACTGTTTGTGGTTACAAATACAAACCGTTGTTTCAGTTATACGCAGTTTCTTTTTTATGTTAAAGGTCAATTGTTATTAAAATGTATTGATTTGCTTTTGTGGTGAACAACATTATTATTAGTAAAGAGTGAAAACTGAGAATCAGTGAGCATCCTCCAAGTCATAACCATTTTATATCTAAAAGGTAGGCCTGCATAAAGAATGAATTTGTCATCCATATTAACAACTATGTCGTTCTAAAAGTTATGGCAGAGTTCAACCGTACGACTAATACGTGACATCATGAAGAGACAACGGCGTCTGTGTCTGAGCCTGCTGTGACTTGTTGTGATCATATCATAGAAGTTAACTGTGACTGCTCAAAGTGATGAACTGATAGTGTCCTCAAGCAAAATTATGACAATTTATTTTCCCAGTGAGGATGGAGCATAGTTGTATAACAATCAGGAGAGAATCACCAGGATATTAAAATAAGTAAAGTAATATTGTGTGAATTATTTATTAATTATATTTAATAATGCATTTATCACACTGTAGAAGCTCACACTGTATGTAGTGCGAGCTTCTCCAGGGTGATAACCACAATGTATGTATATACTGGATCCACACGTAAAGAAGAGAAGGGTTTTTACATGTTGATACATCATGTGACTACAAAAGGCTCAATATCGCAGCCAGACACAGGAAGTCACATGCCAGTCATCACGGGGGCATGTTTATTTATAAAAAAAATGACAGTGAGAAGGGACCTTCCACCCTCCTCCTGATAAACTGCTTTCTGTTTAGTCGATGGATCTTTCAAGGCAAAAAAAACAGAATGCTCTGTGATTCTGGTGACCACTGACACTTTTGTGAGTTATGAAAAGAGACTGCAGAAGACAGAAGATCAATATGTGTATTGACAGTAATAACAACAACTTTCACAGCAACTTGGATACAACCAACTAAACTAAATGAAATACTGCATGTGACATATTTTACTTAGCTATGCAGCTAGCAACTTCAATTGTATTTTTGTTTGTATCCAGTTAAAAATATGTTTACGTTTAAAATCAAAGTTTAAATGTTCATGTATGTTCCTGCTGGATGTCCTTTTGGTCCAGTCCTCTCAGTGCATCAAAGTCAGATCGCCTGACTCACTCAGCCACAGAAGTGTTTAGGACATTGCCTTGTGTTTATTGACCTTCTCTGGGTGTTTTCTCACTCCCACTTCTACATACACACAGTGACGCATGTGACTCTTGACAGTGGTTTGCGAAGAGATTCAAAAATGATGAACAAAATGATCCAAATGTGTCAAGGTTGTGTGTGACCCCCAAAGTACGAAAGTTTAACATTTTTTTCTCCATGATCAAAAGCATCAAAAGAAGTCTCAGCTGATAAAATGGTCCGTGTTCAGGAAGCGATGCAGACCGAAGCGGTGCGTGCTTGTTTAGTATCACACTATGGCAATAAGACTTTCGCCAGACAGTAATGATGGTCCTGGTTTTACACTCTCTTCCTTCTCGGAGTCCAATACATTCCAGTAATACTGCCCTTTACCCTGCTTGTCTATGCAGTGACAGCTGCTCGCCATTATGGCACTGCGTGAGCTAATTTTAATGGCTGTCACAGGCAGCAGGAGAAAATACAGGCCTGCCAGCGTAAACAGCGAGCTGAAGCCAAGAAGGATGGGCTTCTCTGTAGAGGGTAAATGGCAGCGAAGAATAAAAGACGGGTTCAGGCCTCTCTTGTGATTTGTTTATCATCTCAAATATGTTACACAAGCACAAACATACAGACAATCAACCAGCCACAGCTTTGAAAAATCCATTTCCACAAAAGAACCAAGCGCTAAATGACCCGTGCTGTAAACGACGTACCTATGACAGGCCTAAATATAACATGTTCCGCACCTAAAAAGCAAATTTCATTTCTTTAAGAGTTTACACACTGCATCACACACTTACTCTTTCACATCTTCTTGAACAGTGGTTCTCAACCGGTTTCCTCTCCATCACTATTCATCAAATAAAACTGGAGATTATCGCAGCAATTTGTCATACAATTGAACAACTTCCCTTTAGTTAAATTTGCATTTGTACAACCCCCACTTATAGGGCAGAAGTTGGCTGCATCAGTTAAGTAGCAATTACATTTACATTTGCTATCTATTTAAGCCATTTATTTTTCAGCCGTGGTACAAATGACCCTGGAGGGTAATGGCTGTTCCACAAAACAAGCCTTAGCTCTTATTCTCTATTTTGATTAATTGTATTTAAGAGAATAGTATCATACTAAAAACAACAAAACTCACACAGTGCAGAACTGATGTAAACATAAAATATACATTCCTGTCTGGTCTAGTATCTCCATCAGCTGTTAAATAGCTGCAATATCATTTAAAGAGGAGCATAAAGAAATGAACAAAAGCAGATCATTGAGAGCAACTTTGAGTTTAATATTAGATGACTACCCCTGATGTATGAGTTGAAATAGGATCCTGTCTCCAGAAGACAGGTCTTTTCCTCTGTCATGATGAAACAGTAGTGTGAGTAAACTGAGGGTTAGGTTGAACGCTCATTCATCTCCAAAAACAACAAGGACTGAGGCTCAACTCTGTTAGAAAGCTGTTGACTTAAAGCACGCAGATAAGTCTTGTTACAAATTTATTACATCTGATCACATAAAACACACATTTCTATACACTTTGTTTAAACAGAAAGTGTCACAGGACAGTTAACATTGAGGGCATGCACTTATAATCTGCCATTAGTTTGTGCAAGTTTAAAAAACAAGGTTGGATTTAACAATCGATTGCAGTCAAAGAGAGACTATGATTTACACTTATAAAATTAAACTTTAAGAAACAGTGGAAGATGAAGATGTTATGAGCAGATGCAGTGAATATAACAGTACTGGCATCTCCATAGACATGATGTTCATATTGTAACAAAGAACTGTAATCTTACCATCTTCAGTCTACAACATTATGTACCAATATAAGATTTCGATTTAAAAGACATTTCAAGTAAGTTCTGCATCATTATTTTTTATTCACATTTATGTTATTTATATACTCTGTATAAATGTATTTAAAAAACAATATGAAATGGTGCAGCGAATGCATTTTTAAACATAACACAAAGCATGCAAAAATAATACCCCAGCTAACCAATGTTTCCAGTTACAGGCTTAAATGTTCGCACTTTAAAAAAAAGTGCACTTTCAGCAGTTGCAATTCTGTTTCGAAAAGTTAATGAGTAAGGCAGCACGGCACCAAAATAATACTCCAGCTATGAACCGCATATTTTGTCATAAATACCATCCAACATCTAAAAAAGGTAAAAGGGGAGAATCTTCCCCCTTGAGACCAACTTCTCAAACATTGCCAATCACGACCTTTGTGTTCGCTCTCTCCGAGACATCAGCGCTGGGGACAGTCCAGGAACGAGACGTGACCGTCCGCAGACTGCACTTAACCATTAACCTCACCTTAACCTTTCCCTCGACCTCTGTCTGGGACACTAACACTACACTGGCAGGTGTGTGTCGTGGCTGGCCAATCATTCACAGAGCTGAGTTCCTTTGTATGAAGGTGTGTTCAAGGCGGCAAATAAAGCACACTCCGAGTGGCGGAGAGAGCACATAAGGCACAAATGGAGTCCCAAAACGCAGTGATTGTGTCATAGGAAAGGCACTATATCAAAACATTTGTGTCAACCCTTGCTGAACTCTTGCATTTTGTCATCGGCAATTGAAAGTCTGCCCATGTATTGTTCTTAAGGCTGTGGTTTGTGTGTGTCTGCATTTCTAGCGTGCAGTCCAGTTGCCCGTCACTGTGTCATGTTTGAGCACTGAGATCCTCAGTGGGCCGAGCTGAGATGGTTGGGCTGCGGAGGACCCAGGAATCCAAGCCTCTGCTTGTTCTTCCTCTGTTCTGTCATCTGTGGAGAGGACACGGAGAAGGAAAAAAACATGAGACTGAGATATTACAAAAGAGATGTTTTCTCATGTTGTATGCAAATCACTTTGTTTAACCGCTGTTATGACTGGAAACTCCCTGGGAAACTTAATTTGCGGACCCTGTCATGTATTGTGCAGAGCAGTTACATGCATTTTGCAAAAGTGTGGCAGATAAGATTTAGAAATCAGATCGGTTGGTACGGTTTTCAGTCTCATAAAAACGTCAGAAATGAAGGCCACTAATTTCGTGACACCCATACACTGTAAATGCAGATTAAAGGAAATTGAGTACGCGGTGCAAAACTCTAAAACTCCCACCCACACACACATAATCTGAGTCGTGATAGTGTAAAGCGCCGAGGTCAGCAGAGGTGGTAATGAGGAAGGAGCTGCAGGAGCACTTTCCAGTCAGAAACGGTTGAGTTGCGCTGGTGTGAGACCTGCAGGCCTCCCCCTTGTGACTGCAGAGCTGTGGTTTGGTCTGCATGAAATCACCCGCATCGCAAAGTTTCTGTTTATCACAAAAGGTGGAGTGACATCTTCGCAAACCCCATGATTCCATATTAGTCACCGTCGACTACTCAAGCTGTATTGTAGTTTTGGTCAACTGCAGGCCACGTATTATTCCAGATTCAGAGATAAGGCATCTGTGTTTTGCTCAAGGACACTTCAACAAACGGGGAGAGAGATGTTGATTGAACTGCTTCGAGAGGTTGTTTTTTTGTTTATCGGAGTGTGATCCTTTCCCAGTAGGAGTTGTTTTCACACGTCTGGCAGAAGAGGAACAAGGACAGGCCTGTGACTGGAATCACATGCAGGGGAGGCAGGTGATGAGAGTGATCAGTCACACTGCAGCAGCATAGCTAGTCATCCAGACAGCCAGAGGCTCACTGGCGGCAATCAGTCGCGTTGATCGCTGATGCGATAGTCACCTACCGTGCAGTGTTCAGGAGTGTTAAGGATCTAATATAATTCATCTAGGTTACAGCAAAGAGATGGATAGCAAAATGAGACTGCTGACTGCACCGCCTCCATGTGACCTCTTGGTGATTTTAGAGGAAAGGAGTCTCAAGGTGAGGTAGCACGTGAAGCTCACAGTCATGTGATACATTGGCTGAACAGCATGCATTCACACACACAACGTTACTTTTTTTTTTTTTTTTTAGCTTAGTCATCAGGCATTCAGTTCAGACAACCACAGTGCTCAGACCAGAGCTGTTCCCACCACCGCTTGAAACATGGCCTGAAGTGGCACCGTACCTGATCCTTGAGCTCAGCCAGCTGGCCACACAGCTGAGCCACCAGAGTGACAGTGCCGTCCAGTTTGTCCTGCAAAGAGCGCATCTCATTCTGCTCGTTGTCTCCCTCGCTGCTCACCAGAGACATGGCTCTCATACGGGGGAACCACTCCAAGTTCTTCTCCTGGGAGGAGAGATGGGATGTGAGAGAAGCAGTGAGAAAGGTGAAAGGCATAAAAGGCTCAAATAAAGCTGACTCAGGAGGTCAGACAGACGGCCGCAACACTATGTTGGCACAAACAACGGCAAGGTGGATTTGCATAGACGTGCGTGGAGTATTACAGCGCGAAAGCCAGACTGCAGGAGGAGAGTAAACAGAGAGGTATTAGTAATTGGAAACAGGCGTGGAGGAGTAATATTAAACATTCAATCAGAATGGAAGCGGCTCTCCGTTTTGTGCTCGACAGTGTAAAATGTTTTAAACGCACTGGTGTCTCTGAGATACTGTGGATAGCAATTATACACTCAATGAACAGTAACTGGCATTTTACTTCTCACCCACACTGTTGGTGTGGAAATGAGTCACTGTCGTCTATCAAGAACACAACTGGGAGTATAGTGTTATTAATGTATGTGTGTGTGTGTGTGTGTGTGTGTGTGTGTGTGTGTGTGTGTGTGTGTGCGTTGTTGGGTGCGTGTGTGCATGCAAACTGAGACATTTAGTTTATCATGTGTTTTTCCAACAGCGCAGTGGACAGGGCAGAGTGAGCAAAACGAACCTATGGGCATTATGTAATGGACTTAAGTGCGTCTGTGTTTGTATATGTGTGGGTGTGTGTACTGTTGCCGTGCATCTGCATGGATATGTACATAGCAGACTGAGAGCAAGAGTGTGTGTTTTACAACACGCATGCTCTTGAAAGGGAGATAGATTTCACAGAGACAGACTGCCATCCGCTGATCTTATGTAATATTCCTCTGCCAGTTCTGATAAAAATGACTTAAAAGGTGCCGAGAGTGGGTTTTGACTGGCACCACATGAAGTCCATTGGGGGCAGTGAGGTATTCTCCCACCTACTCTTATATAAGAATAAACTATAGCGATAGAAAAACTGATCTGTGTGTGAGACGCTGAGGACATGGAGTGAGGAGGACAATGTGGCTTATAGTTTTTTTTGTTCCCTTAATTAATAAGTTTATCCCACTTTGCTAAGACACTAATGGCACCAACACATAATGGAACTGATGCTCCAAACTTACTTACTGTGAAATTCATTGACAAGTTTAATGGCATTGACATACCATTGCTGAATTGTAATATTTATGTCATTTAAACAATCTGCACTTGTCAATAAAATTCATGGCATGTAAGGCATATTTTAAAATAAATACCATGCACAAGAACAGAAAGCCACAGTAAAGCAACTTTTACCATTAATTTAGGTTATAGAACATTTTGCATGTTGCCGTTTAGCTCAAAGTTGATTGTGTTTTCTACCACTTGTGCATCTGTCATTTGACATGTCAAGGACATCTTCAAATTGATGACGAACTGACAACTAACTTTTTATTCTGAAAAATAAGTGTCTGTCAGGATAAATTTTGCCGTTATCAAATGTAACCAAGTAAATGTATGTATGTATTTCTGACTCCGAAAACAGCCATGTATTAACTGCATTTGTTTTTTGGTTGTTTTCAACACTCGGACTGCTTTTTACTTTTCATTAGAAAACTTTTTCGATCCCTGACTACAGGGGAAGCAGTTAGACTGATTAAGTATGACTGCAGAGCTGCACAGTATGAATCAAGTCTTCCTATAAGAGCTTGCGTAAGAATCTCGGGCTAATTTGGGCCTCAGGCATCAAGGGGCCAATAAATAAAAAAAAGAACAGTTTCCTTTCTCACAGCTTAAGAAACACAGCGAAGCCTCTGTGAGCTCAAAGACCGAGCTGAAGCATCACTGTAACTGAGGACTATCTGAAGCTTGTTTTATCAAGTCATCCATAACTGATGGATTGGGTAACCACAAAGATTCAATAAAGAGACCTAAGAGACGTTATTAAGGGTCGACACAATATCCTGTTTGAACGTACAGTCTGTCATGTTGGTTGAGGCATCATCTACAGATCAATGATATGAAGTTAAGCAGTGACTGTGCAGAATCTGAACTACCCCCATTCACGTCTCACTGCTGGTCATTAGACTGTACAGTAGTCCACTGTGTGCTAAATGAGTCAAAGCTTTAGTGTTGCTTCACTGATCCATTTAAACACCTCAGCGAGCATGAATTTACAGACATTTGTGTGCTTCTCACTCTGCCTGCCGTCGCCATACCGCGGATGCGTTTCACCACGTACATGCACATACTGTACTCCAGCTGTGCAGCGAGCTAGAAGGTCAACCAGAGAAGTTATGTTTCTGTTGTAAACACACTGGAGGAGCAGCTGTAGTCACCAATGTCAGAAACCGGAGTCCAATTCCAGCAAGCCTGAAAAATGTGTGCTCCTGTTGTAGGTGTGATTTATCTTTACTGCTACTGCTTATGCTACTAGACAACTACTTTTTGAAAATGTCCCCCAAATTTCTCACATATGAAGATGAGAGCAAATGCCACCCTGAGACAATAGTTGGCTAATGTAGATGTGGAAAAAGACTCATCTCCACAACGGCAAATTTATTAAAATGAAGGGTTGAATGAATATAATGTATAGTTTGGGGTAATTAATAAACAATACTCCTATTTGACAGGCTTATATATTGGTAAATAAACTCAAATAATTAAATTAATTATGAAATGTGATGTATGCTATAGGGTCATGCCTATAAAAGTCTCACCGTACCTGAAAATTGTAAACTGTTTATTGGGATATTCATCACACATCACTGTAGCTCTTTGCATTTTTGGTTGTGTTCGAAAGTAAAGTACATTATTTATTACCTTGCATGAAGTAATCCAGACTTTGGTCAGGAATTTAAGCTTAAAATGTCCAGAGATACAATGACACGGCACACAGTGAGTGTACCAGACGAGTCTGCAGATCGTATCACTTACCATAGACAGACAGACACAATCAAACACACACAAATAAACACACAAATAAACAAGTTCTTCAGCTGAGCAGTTTCTAAAGAGCAGCTGCTACTGCAACTACTACTACTTTTCCACTACTTTTGTTACAGACAAGGTGTTCTATGTGGGTTGTAAATCAGATGAAGGACAGATGAAGAGGACTATGTCTGTGTTAGAGAGAGAAAGGGACAGGAGAGCACGTGCCAGCCAGGGCTGAGCTATTAGTAGGCCACTTGAGATGGGTTATATAACAGCGATGTGGCTGCTGCAATACCTGCTAGGCCTGCAGTCGCTGTCATGATTTTACACACAAACACCCTAATTCCCATCCACACGCACAACACACCAACAGAACAGACACTCAGTGTAACGCGATCCTGCTCTTTTGCTTCGCACCACATCACTCTACCTTACCCAGCCAGGTGCACTCATTATGATGGTCATTGTGCATGTGCGGGTATGTGTGTGTGTGTGTGTGTGTGTGTGTGTGTGTGTGTGTGTGTGTGTGTGTGTGTGTGTGTGTGTGTTTGAGGTCATTGGGTTTCAACTCTTTTTCCAACAACCTCCTCAAACGCTCACACTTGTTTTTACGTGTCAAACTCTCGGCGCGGCCGTTGAGAGGGCACATGGAGCCCAACATGATCACAGACTTCAAAACTTTTTAATTCATTTGTTTTTTCATTTTTTCATAACAGATTCTGGAAATAAATGTTCTCAAAGAGCTCCTTCTTAAAGGTCACAGGGTCCTAGATGAAGTCTGCCACAGTTAGTTTTTGCTAGTTGAGTTTGTGACTGTTAATCTTAATAAATAATGCCGATGGATGCTTTTTCCTTTCCTAAACTAAAATTTAAATGTTCCTTAATGAGACAATATCCAAAACTATTGAGAAAAACTAAAACCTTGCAGGGGCTTTAAAATGATTCCACCATTTATTATATTATTATTATATTGTAAAACACACAAGTGCTAAAGTGTGTTTTTTCCCAGTGAGTATTTCTGCTCTGCACCATGTTAGGAGGTGTTAATATAAATTCCTGACTCATCATTACCTCATCACAGAGATATACCATGGCCTCGCATCAGAGAGCCGACCTGTTGGAAGACCTGCTGATGCATATTAATTCAATGTCTGTCACCTGTTTATAATGCAAATTGTTCATTATAATGCCACCATTCTTATGCCCATCATGGCCAAATGTTAATCACAAAATGTGCCATTGCGCTCTGAGGCTTCATTTGAATCCATTAACCTAACGGCAACACCTTTAGTTGCCCTTACATCCTTCAACTTCTTGTCTGTGTGTCAGTGCAGCAAGTTGGTGCATTGATGATAATAGAGCTGGACTGGGTTTAATTACTATTTAACCACACTGTGTCCCAGCAGGTTAGGAGCTCAGAATAGTGAAGACTACCTGAGAACAGAGAACCATCTCTCTCCAGCAGCGAGAGGGAAAGAGAATAAATTGAAATGCCTGGCACAGGCCTAGAGGCTCAGTCTCATTTTTCGATCGCTCGTCTGCTGTAGAGTCACACGCTTCTCTTGCACACTGTGCAAGTCTGCAAAGTAAGGAAGGCTGCAAAACTTTAAGACTCCAACACTGAGACATCTGTATGCTGTCTGGTACGGCTCGCCAACAAAATATGAATAAGGGGGTGAAATGAATGTGCTTGTTTGTCCACATATTCCTGGAATAATAAACAAAATCTCAGTGGCTTTCGTGTGTCATATTAAAAATAAGTGGCCTTCCTTTGTATACCTTGCAAACAGAAAATTAAAGAGCTTCACTGTAACTTAAGCTACAGTATTTTTGATGATAGAGCCGCTTGTGTGGTGCGTGAAACTGCATCGCAAAAAGTACTGAGGAACTATTTCCTGTAAAACTATTTCCCGTGTGTGTAGTTCTGGTCTACTGACCCCAATCATCTGGGCCACGTAGCTCTCAGGGCCGGTGTATTCGGTCGGATCCTTCACCCTCACCAGAACCAGGAAGTAGAGGTAATGCCACATGTTGTGCTCAGATTTGATGTGTTCCTCGAAGGACACCGTCTTGTTGTCAAATTTGTCCCTCTCCAACCCTGCAAGACATGAGCTTTAGTTACCATTAGTTCTTCTAAACATACTGTTCTTTCACTTCGCTATCATTAGCATACAGCATTAGGTCAACCACATAGCCGTACACACCGCAGATGAAACAGGTGGTTTTCAGGATCTCCTCCTTCCTTTGTTTCTCACTTCTCAAGTCAGCGAAGGTGTCGATGATGACACCAAAGATGAGGTTAAGAACGATGATGATAACGATGAAGAAGAACAGAAGGTCGTAAACCACTCGGGCCGCAAACAAAGGCTCCTACAGGAAAAATATGAAGAAAATGCATCATTTAACTTTTACAATCACTACGATTGTTCAAATTAATGCTAAAGCAGCACCAATTGAATGCATTTAAACTTCAAGTCATTACCAACAGACATTAAGTAAAAATAATCTCCGTAATAAGCGAACAAAACCCCGTCTAACCACTTTGGAGGGTCTCCGGAGGATGTCTCCCACACCACCGCCATTGCGTAGTCCCTGGTTCAAAACCGTGATTATACACATGAGCAGAGTGTCACACACCCGCTCGGTCCCATCATCTATAAGCAGACACACAGAATGGGAAATGCATAAAACAGTAGACAAAGGATACATATGCAGAATTGGCTTCTATTTAAATTAGTATCTACATTTGTGTTACAATTTTTACAATACTTTTTGTATATACTGTAGTACCTTTGTTCTTCTCCTTTGAAGATTTTAAAGGATTAACTAAATGTACAAAACTCACAATCAGAACATTTGACTAAATCACATCAAATCATAAAACACAAATGTAACCGCTTGTCATGGGAACAGCTGATTACGCTGTGACTAAAGATCAAATGGATACCTTAAATTCACCTCTTCAAATATGAAAGTCAAACGGAAAAAAGATTCATATCTCAGCAGTAATGTACATATACTGAAAATAGACGGAGGAGAAGGATGTGTATGAGATCACGTTGCGTGCCCCTATGGTGCAGGTGATCCAGGGAGATGCACGGACACAAAGAGGAGTGTGAGTCACCCCCTCTGCCTCATCAAGTTTCTTTGTGCGCACGCCTATGTGCGTGCGTGTGTGTGTGTGTGTTTGTGTGTGAGCGTGGGCGTGTGTGCACGCCTGTGTATGTGTGTGTGTCTGCCTGTGTGCGTTTATGTGTGTGTAGCCTTTCAGGAACTGACTACTGACAGGAAGGTAACATATACACCTCGGTCTAACCACAACATTTTAAAAGTTGTCCACCAAGCAAGTTCAGACGAGAAAATATAACTAATTAATTCAAATCAAAACTTACCAGGAACATTGTTAGGTGTTGAAACAGGACAGCTATCTTTTATACACGATTCAGCAACTCCACTGCGCCTCAATAAATCCACTTTTCCTTTTGAAGGAAAAAAAGAATGAAAAGGGAAAATTATTTGAGATTTATTAATGATAACAACACGATTATTTACAAATGAAAGAAGATGATTAAATTGTGTTCTGACATTAAAACTCATTGCCCCTAATTTTCATCAGCACCAGTAAAATCAGCAAGAAAGATTTAGTCAGACGTTATGTAAACTGAGGCAGCAGCTGCTGGGTGGGCGGTGAAGTGCTGCTGAAAGAACCTGAACAAATCATTTGCACATCGGTAAAGCCCCAAGCGGCAGAGAAGCTGTGCTTGAGTGTGATAGGCTCAGGCAGACGGGCAGAAGAAGAACTGTTCACCTGGGCCAGAGTGTCTCCAAAGGGGCCTTTGTCCCTGACAGGACAGAGGACAGAGGGCAGGGCTGGGAGACCACAGGCCGAGGAAGAGGAAGAAGAAGAAGAAGAGTGGAGGGCACAGGGGCCACAGCCCCGAGGCAGCACAAGTGTGGACAGAGTGCTTCTCAGTTCTGATGGAGCTCCGCTTGTGCCTCAGCAGACAGACAGACAGACAGGCGTGAACCCAGCTGGTTACATAACCCACCGCTGCTCCGCTGGGTCTGCTGTGCTCTATTCAGCAACACACAGGATGGCGCCGCCACCAGGTTATGCAACAGGTGCACATGTGCTAGCAGGAGCTATCGGAGCACTGTGGCCGAGCTCATTAGCACACCTACACTATATTGTGTTTCAAAACATGTACTTGTATGTTTAGACAGTATACTGTGGTTGGTATTTCTTGTAAGCTTTGTGGGCAACCAGGGGACGCTCACTTGAGGCTACAAAGCAGTGGTTATGGACATGCCCTTTATCTGTCATTTGGGCTATGCCATCATCTGTGTGCTGGACCTTTTTGTGCGCGAGTTCTTCTACAGCTTTTTGGTAAGAGCAAATTGGTAAGAAATCTCTCACGCACTTAATTAATATATCCGCCAACTGATTTATCGCATATTTTGTTCCAGGTTTCCGGGTTTAAAATGTATTAACTTCTATGATGAACATCCTTTGAGTATTTCATAAGTTTAGAGGAGGAAAATAACACATAGATGTTTGTGAGAGCACTGTAAAATATTGCAGGTTTATGACATGTTTTAAGGCAAATATATATATTTTTAATATAAATTTAAAATATATATATATATATTTATTTATTTATTTTTTTCTAAAGTATCTTAGGAAGAATGCAGTATAGACCTGACAGGAAATGAGGGGAAAAGGTGAGAGATGACATGCAACAAAAGCTCAAACCAGGGAAATTGCAATATGTGTGCAGTGTCTTAGAGTTTATTTTGCCAAGGCAGAAGTCCACATGAGTCTACTTTACATTGTAGAGACAGTTTGAGATGCAGGGTAAAAAAAAAAAAAAGAAGTTCTGACCTGGTGCAGGAAGGCGGTCCACCTCCATTCGGAAGTCATCCTTGAGGAAGAGGAAGCCTATGATAGAAAAGAAGTAAACGAGGAAGATGGCCAGGACAGCAGTCAGAATAATCGAGCGGCCATTTCTCGTCACGCTCTTTATCACGTTGAGCAACGTCTCCTCTCGGATCACCAGGTCAAACAACTGGAGGGAGAACAACATCAGTGAGTCAACAGCAATTAAACAATCAGAATGTTTCTTCTCTAAACTAATCAACCAATCGCACTTTCATTGAATTTAAGTGTGAGCGATTTCTTACCAAAAAGCTGTAGAAGAACTCGTGCACGAAGAGGCCCAGGACACAGATGATGGCATAGCCCAAATGATAGATAAAGAGCATGTCCATAACAACTGCTTTGTAGCCTCGAGTGAACGTCCCCTGGTTGCCCACAAAGCTTACAAGAAAGACCAACTTGTTGAACAGCTGAAAGAGAAGCAAACAAGGTTCATGGACAAAAAATAAAAAAGAAGCCAATAGCTCTGATAAGATAATGCTTTATTAGTCCTGCAGTGGCGAAATGTGCAGAGTTGCAGCAGCAAAGGGTAGATAGTAAAAAATAATAATAATTTTAAAACAATACAAATAATAAGCAGTAATAAAAAAAAGTATGACTTTACAATAACTAAATATTATTATAAACACACAGGCAGAAGAGGGGACATGTCCCCCAATAACAGGAGCTGAAATCTTCTGTTACTCACATTGACTGCACCCAGCAGCAACAGGGCGGGAGCCAGGCCCATAGTGTAGATGGCTCGTAGAATGAGGGAGACCAGGAAGAACAAGATACCCAGCGGCTTGGGTAAGACAGGAAGTAGTGCGGTGAACACCCCCAATGCCACCCACAGCAGGATATTCCAGAAGCGGGACAAGGTGCCTGAACAGAAGAATGAAGCTCAAATCAAGGTGCCAGTGCACAAGGTCAGAGCTCTGAAGCGTTGTGGCCTTCCTGTAATGAATTATTCACCTGAGCTAAAAGCGTCACTTAGCACAATACAATCAGAGGCAACACTTTGAAATGACAAACATTAGTCCATTGGGAGCCTCAACTTCATCACTCAAACCAGCTTCTTGAGAAAACTAGTGTCCTGATGATTTATTGATTAAAGAGGCTTCCAGTGAAACACTTTAAGTGTTTCACAAGTTAAGCGGAAAAAGACAACATCTGATCACACTATAACGAACAACAGAACTCATATGGTATAATATCTCTGCTCCATCTCGAGCACAATATGTCTATACAATATAACTACATGTGTGTGTTCTGTTAGGCTCATGTGTTGCTGGGTGTGTTCTTATTCTTTCAGTTGCACTCAAGCGGCAACAAACTAACTGGAGAGCAAATACAAAATGTATATACACATTATTCTAAGCAGTAAAAAGGTTTTCTTTCACAACTTATAATCACCTACACAGCATACATACAAGAAACACTGCCTCCAGTCTGTGAGTAAGACACAACTTTGAGATGTCACACTGCAACACGCAGCTCTTAAAGCTGACAAACATTGTGAATATATGATATGCGATTTTTAAAAATTTGATCCCAAGACAGTCTCACAACATCAGGGTGCAGCTGAAATAAGGCTTGACTGTTGTCACACACACACACACACACACACGCACAATAATATTACTTACTTAACACATTAACTTAACATGATACCCACATATAATTATAATCAGATCTATTTTGGTCGAGATAAAACAGTGATATTATGAATCTGTTAATTTACGTGTTCACACAGTCAACGATTCATTTGCATGGGACCGGTTAAACTGTTACTTTAAACTGACCGTTTAAACCTGGGTTATGACTTTTCTTTGTGTTTTTGTAATGTGAATTCATGATCTACGTACTGACTTTTGATTGGTCAGTGAGTGGTGCTTTTATAAGAGTTGATCTCATATCTCAAACATAACCTGAGGAGCAGGGACCCCACATCCTGCTTTGGAGAGCAGGCCCCCAGGTGCAACTAACACGTGAGGGAGTGTTCAATGAAGCACATTTTGTTCAAAAATACACTCTACTGACAAGTAGGATCCTCGGGATGCTTCCACCTGAGTATTTCAGTCACGATGCCGATATCAATACCTTTGGCTTTGTGCATCGCATTCATCCGAAGAGTGTTTAATTTATATGCCTCACTGTGTGGAAGTGACTGGGATCATTCCTTTATGAACAAGGAAACATAAGGTTTAACTTGACTGGTCAGAGTTGGAGAAGCAGAGTCACTCATATCAATAACAACGTTTATCCCAGTAAGACATTGAGCAACCAGCACCCTAAGCAGCTTTTTGAACTCTTTAAAACGTAAATAAATAAGAAGTATAACTGAGACATTCTCACCCTCATCACCATCATCGCCAAAGGGGTAGAATACAGCGACAGAGATGTTGAGCAGACAGGCTAGGTAGAAGGAGATGCTCCCCCAAACAGAGATGTGTCGTGAGAACCAGAACAGAGCCTTATTTTCTGCACAAACAAACAGAACGGAAAGCATAAGTATGGGGACACAAACTCAGCACACAAACAAATGAAGATGCGGCAGGCCTTTCAATTTATTCTGGAAATAACAATAACCAGACACTCTGGATGATCGTCATGATTTACCATCTCGCAGCCCACTCCTGCTGCCTGCCACCATCATTATTTTGCAAGCGCTGTATTCAGAATGTAAAGACTTACTGCGGATCTTCTTCTGCCAACTCATCTCGTTGTAGAGGTTGTCAAACTGCTGGAAGAAGTCGTTAACCTTGCTGCCCTGGTCGTCTCTCTCGGTGGTGTTGAACACACGCACCATGGACTCTTCCGTGAGGTACTCGCAGATGTTAGGGACCGGAAACACTATCTGCTCCATGGTGCGGTCGTCACGCACAATCTGGCAAAAAGATATCCAGCAAATCCTTATTACGGGTTTATATAGGAAAGATGTGATGTGCTTAAGGTGTAGAGAGTCAGACGATAAACTGAGGAAGTGATGATGAGGTTTACCTCTATCTGAGCTGTGTGATTGGCATAGTAATGGAGTGCGTTATCCTTTTCATTGTCGGGGTCCACTCCTGAACCCGGGCCCAACCCCGGCTTCAGGCTCTGCTGCAGGATCTTATTGTGTCGGGCCAGCTAGGAACCAAAAACTAAATTACTCATTTAGTGAACGTTTTACGTGCACGGCATACTCAAGACAAGATCTGTGTCGATACCAATATCAACAAGATTGGGACATACGGCTTTAAATGTGTACACATCAGACAACGTAATAGCTAAAAACAAGAGGTTGCAACTTGAAACGGCGATTGGAAGACAGACGAGCAAAAAGACAAATAATGGAGAAATTATTATACTCTCTGACAGGATAAACTAACAGTGTACATCTGCAGATATCGGGTCAAAGTAAAGGGAATACATTACACTATAAAGACAAGACTTTACGTGAAGACAATTATGTTACTTATCCATATTGCCCTTCCTCTCAGTATTTTGGTTGCTTAAACCTGCAATAACTGATTTTCTTCTTGGCTACTTGGGAGCAACAGAAAAAAAGGTGCTGGCATACCACCACTTTTATTTATAAATAATTGCCAAAAGAGGATGACAGAAACAGAGTTTTTGTCATGCTTTCTGTAAATCACATGGTTGCCAGTAAAAAAAGCAGAAGAAAGAAGTAGTTTACGGTCTGCATTTCCTCAAACTAACATCATTCACTCTTGTTTATTTATTTACTCTATGCATTATCTATGCGTATCTCACACACATACACACTAATTACAATAAATGGCAACTGCCCTGAGAAGCTAATACCAGATACTATCTTAAAAAAGATAGATTGATAAACTCATTTCTAAGTCTGTGTCTTCAGTGCATCTCTCTCTTTGTCTGTGTACAAAGCTTCTTTGTCATGATAAAACGAGTCTGCTGGTTGGACAAAAACACCCTGTTTGACACTTGGCTCTAAAGAAGCCAAAGTGAAAACCAGCTGGACTTGGTGTGCCCTCGCCGGCTGACATAAACTGTAGAGAAAGGCAGACGCAAGATCAAACTGCTTTCTCAGGGGCGAAACGCACCCGTCTGATTTCTCTACTGCCGTTACCCTCGACAAGGAAAAGCACATTTGTTTAGTAATACAGTGACGACCGCCTGCTTCAGAGAACACCTACAGTCTACCTGTCTGCACACCCGTCACAACCTTTAAGCTAATTTTAGAAACTGGCAGAGTGTTTCATTCGTAGAAGAGCCGTTTCCATCATTTAGTGCCGAGGACACACTCAAAAAGGAGTCCGACAGACAAAGAGAGAGGAAATGCAGTCATGCCATTGGCATTTTTCTTGCCTGGTGGGCCAGGATGTAAATGTTGTGTCCGACGTCTCTGGGTTTGATCTGGTCTCCAACACTGTCCTCGTCCTCCTCGCTCTCCAGACCCTGGGCGTAGGCTTCCTTCATTACATCCACCTGACGCATGCACGTTAGGAAATGTTACTGCTACTTACAGTTACTTGTCAACCCGTTCGACATGGGAGCTATTTGTGTGTGTGTGCGTGTGTGTGTGTGTGTGTGTGTGTGTGTGTGTGTGTGTGTGTGTGTGTGTGTGTGTGTACATGCTGCCACACACTCACCAGTTCGGTGGGTCTCATCTTGTAGAGTATCTTCTCTGCGTTCTCACTGTCATGGCGACTCTCCATGATGGCTAATAGCAGTTTGGAGGCATTGTTCTGCAACACAGAGCTTCACCAATGAGCCTTTACATTTTGATCAACTACAACCTACAGAGACAAGTCATTTAAGAATTCTTGAAATGATGGATGCAAGTTTTTGCAGAATTAAACCATTTGAATGTTGGTTATCTTGTTCCCGTTCTCCTGCACTCTGAGGTGATTACCACTAGAAAAGCAAACCATAAGCATTGCTACAGTAATGGCTTTCAATGCCAGTGCGTCATAGCGAGCAGCCTCTCACGGCTCTTGGAGGCACCTGCCGCTCACCTTGAGCACCAGCACGAGGTCCAGCCGATGCTTCCCCAGGGGGTTGATGGAGTTGACAATCAGTGCTATAATTATGTCAATGCCATTTGACTCGTGCCTGGCTATACAGCTCTGGAAAAATAAAAAGGGTATAGTGAATGTACGTGAAATAAAAACAAAATACATCGGAAGAAAATGTGCTTGTTTGACAAACACAAAGCGTTCGATCAATAGTGAAAAACAATTGGTTTGATATTCTATGTGTGAATACCAGCCAACATATTGGTGGTAAAAAAAAGGAACTAAACTAATAAATGAAACTATTAAATTATCGACAATGACAAACTAACCAAACCTCGACCGACCTGGTTTTCATGGCAGGGTCCTTGGGAGTACTCGGTGATAGTTTCCAGGGTTTGGCGAACCAAGTCCACATTTCTCTCATTAATGTAAAGTCCCAGTAGCCCGAGGCCTCCAGTGGTGCTTCCACATATACAGTCCAAGAACTGAAGAGTCTCACACACCAGATTGTAGTTCGTCTTGTTGGATTGGTGGCGCAGAAAGTTCTGGAGCAGAAAAACAGTCGATCGGCAGTGAATTTTAGAGCGGACCTCAAGGTTCTTTCTCAAGAAAGGGGGCCAGTACCTGCAGGTCTGTATTGTGGTTCTCACAGAGAAGCTGAAGGTAGCGTAGGATTGGTTTCATGATGGTGATGGCTTGGCTCATCTGAGTTTCTTCTAAAGCCTCTTCTGCCCCACCGATCTCACTGTTCTGGCCGAGGCCTTCGAGGTCGGGATCAAGCTCCTTTCTGAAGGCGCAGAAAGCCTTTGAGGTCACCGAGGAGGCCTCCTTCAGCTGCCCTCGCATGTCCTCCCTCATATGAAGCCCTGACTCGTTCCCTAGAGCAAAGTATGTAGGCATAAAGAGATATAAAAGACTTGACTTGTGTTGATGTTTAATTATTCCACAGGACAGAACCATTTGAAAGAAGACATGTCTTTGTAAACAGATAGATGAAAACAAGCAACATGCTAAAGGTTACCATTTCAGATTGATCATAAAATGATCAATGGCAGACTTCTTTGACATTGTAGACCTACTAAAAAAGAAGTGGGCGAGTATTGACTGGGGTTCTGTAGCATGACAGTACCCGATGTTGATACAATGGCCTTTTGATAGGCTTGTGATGTGGGCCGTCACATGGCCCCTGACATGTGACTGCAGAAACTGGCAACAACAGTCAGTCAGCAGAGCAACAAAGATCATTCTGTATTCATCCACCACTATTGTTGAAACTTGAGGACCTGCAAAAGCATGAAGGTTTTAAAATTGTACATATGAGCCTTTTCACTCAGTCCAGGCCAATTTTTATGGGAATGTTTGCTTGTGCTCGAGACGTGACGTTTAAATGCACTAGGTACAATAAATGCACTAGGTACATTAAATGCACTAGGTACAATAAATGCACTAGGTACAATAAATGCACTAGGTACATTAAATGCACTAGGTACAATAAATGCACTAGGTACAATAAATGCACTAGGTACATTAAATGCACTAGGTACATTAAATGCACTAGGTACATTAAATGCACTAGGTACATTAAATGCACTAGGTACATTAAATGCACTCGGTACATTAAATGCACTCGGTACATTAAATGCACTAGGTACATTAAATGCACTAGGTACATTAAATGCACTAGGTACATTAAATGCACTCGGTACATTAAATGCACTCGGTACATTAAATGCACTAGGTACAATAAATGCACTCGGTACATTAAATGCACTCGGTACATTAAATGCACTAGGTACATTAAATGCACTCGGTACATTAAATGCACTAGGTACATTAAATGCACTCGGTACATTAAATGCACTAGGTACATTAAATGCACTAGGTACATTAAATGCACTAGGTACATTAAATGCACTAGGTACATTAAATGCACTAGGTACATTAAATGCACTAGGTACATTAAATGCACTAGGTACATTAAATGCACTCGGTACATTCTCGATACATCCAGCATTATTATCCAGATGGTTCATTTTATATAAACTGTACTTTTAGCCTCAATTTGACACAGCCGTTTATTGCAGTTTTTAGACAGTAGAGGTGACAAATATGTTTTGGCCACACTCGTGAGTGAGGCGGTGTTGGTTATAATTCAAAAAGGTTCAAATGCATCATGACTTGACTCTACCTTTCTTCAACCTCATGCTACTGACGTCAGTGTCATCGTCCCTTTTTCTGCAGCTGAGCTCAAACATGTTGACGGACACGGAGGCTCGGATCTCTTGCTGGGCCAAACGCATGCGGTCGTAAAAAACTTTGAAGAACCTCTCGGACCTCTTCTGCTTGTACAGTTGGTTATAGAAGGAGTTCTAGGTGGGAGATAAAGTAGTGATCAACAGGAATCTCAATCTGAATTTGTGTGTTCTGGGTTTGCGATGACTAATGTGTAAATAATTGAAAAGAAAAACTAAATAATTATATATATATATATATATATATATATATATATATATATATATATATATATATATATATATATATATATATATATATATATATAAACAAATTCTATATTATGTGTGTTACTCACCTGTATCTGTGTGTTTCCGCCCTGGAGAAGGGCAATGCCCAACAGGATGCTCTCCTCAAACACCCGGTCATTCTTGGTGTTGACGATGAGATCAATCACCAGCTCTGATGCCCCAACGCTGTCCAGGAGACATTGGATCTCCACCACACTACTGCCTGGTTTGTCAGAGTCCAGAATGGGAGAACCACCTGCAGAGATTAATTATAAACATGTAACATAACTGTGCTCCAAACAGATATTACTGCACACATTGATACGTGTTTATTCTAATCTAAATTTCAGTTGTTTTTGTTCATATATGTTATTCTTTCCATCCATCCATCGAGTTATTTTTTCATCTGTATGGTTTTTTAGAAATCTCTTTAAAAGCCAGATTCAAAGTCTGCCAGCAATTGTCAAGCAGCACCTCTCCTAAGAAGCTGTCATGTTAGCTGCGGTTGTTTCCTCCGCAGTGAGCAGTTATGCAGTGTCTACCGGGTTTATTTGGGGTTTCACTACCTCCGGATGACGGCTTGACAAAGCCGCCAGATGAGCCGTTTCCACTCCCGAGCTCTGACTTGGAGAGAAGCTTTTGATTTCCATAGTAGCGTGTGAGGAGGATCTTTCTTAACTCGTTTCCCTGTGGAGAGAGAAATCATGATGTTAAATCCATATCACAGTCTTAGGAGGTACCTGCCTCAAACTGGAGAATTCACATTTTAGTCACATTTTGAAAAAAAATAGCATTTTCGTTCTCGAAATGATGGACATGTTAGCGAATGTCCCATCCAAGAGAACATTTACGGTGTTTTCACTGGAATGAAATCCACTCAATCATCCAAACAAGAGCGCTGAGCAGATTTCCTCGTTCACCTAATAGGAATGATCACCGCCAGCCAACCATGCTTTTCTTCCTTGATGGGAGCAATGGCTTCCAGGAAGAAGAAATTGAAGCCTCTCATTGTGGAGCATGACAACAATAGTGATGTCCAACAACTTGATTCTGAAGAAGCATTGAGGAAAATATTCTGGCAGTCAAGACAGAGACAATGTATGGGACCGTTTTTTAGCCTACGGTTTATTACAATTTCTGAGAATCACTTTCTGAAATGATATATTGATGTTTTCTTGATCAACAGACCATGATGTGAAAGTTTTATTTTTAAACATACAACATTTTCTAAACTTTTCTTCGACAACTGAGATATCTGCGAGTGTTAAGATTGCACTCAGGGATTGGACAAAGTACATTGGTCAAACTGACAAAATGAATACCAATTGGAAAAAAATGCACAATATCCCACACATGCTTGTGACTTGTGTGTGATGATGTTTTATCTGCATTATCCACATAAAAGCAGAACCAGTTTCCTTCTCGCTACATGTTTATTTAAGGGCTGGATTTTTTTCTCTCACAAACATCTTTGTGCATCTCTTGTGACATTTGACTCAGATAAGCAGACATGAGATTAAAGGATTCATGGAGATAATCTCCCCACGGTGCTGGTTGTGTAATCGAAGTGCAAGAGTGATTGACAGGTGGATGACATACATTGTGCTCGTCACCACGTATGTTTATCTTGCAGGAAGCGTAGCTGGACGGCAAATAAAGAACGTACGGACACTTAGGGAGGTCAACAGTTGCTACGGCAACCCAACAACGCAAATAGCCTTGTGCGATGACGCCTCGATGGCATCAGTATTGATCAACCGACAGGAAGGATGGATGAATAGTTGGACAGATCAATGGATGGGTGGAGCAAAAGGATGAATGGAGCCACCTGTGGTCTCCATGGAAACGTGTTAGTAGGACAATCAGCCTTCTCCTGAGAGACAGGTGGTGGACAAAATAATGAAAACACCAGCATCCAAGAAATTATCCTAAAAATGTTTAGTTGCTTTCCTGTTTTTATTTTCATTGTAAATCCAATATCTACAGAAGTCATCTTGGGATACTGTCTTCTGATATTTTAGACACTAACTGATGTATTGAAAATGTAACAAATGCAGCTTTTCTGTGTCAATATGTCTGAAACCCTTATTTTTAGTTTGCTTTAATATGTTCGCGTGTGACTCACAATTCAAGCGGCGATCACCTGGCCTCTTTGTCCCTCAGCAAGTTCCCTTACCACCGACACACTCCACCAATTAATATTCAGCTAAATGTGACCGGCTCGATTGTGTATCTGCTGTTGTTTAAAGTAGTTGCTTGTGGATCGCAAACAGTGTGAATCTATAATGTGGCACAGGAGGGAAAAGGTCTCTGCTTAACACGGAAACTGAAATATCAAAGAGAGATATTGGTCACTCGTGATGGTATATTTTCAACAACACCCCAAACTGCACGATGAGACAAATGAGGCACCTTCATGCTTCGCCCAAAGGATGCCCGGTTACAGTCCAGCTGAAGAGCCTCAAACTAAGTGCACTGAGGAGTGAAGGATTGTGGAGGAGCACGTGCGGCTGATGCTGCCTGTGTCAGTAAACACTCCATCTCATCTGCAGTCAGCAGAGACACTTGTCTGCCTGCACTGTCTGGCTGAGCTGTCTCATAAACACACACACACAGACACTCGCACACTTCTCGAGCTGAAGGTGAGGATTCATTGAGCTAGCCTCTCTAATTCCCACACAGTAATGCAAGGACACAATCTCAGTGCAACTACAAACTCTAGTACTACACTCTCTCGGTCAGCGCATCCAAATGCACGCTCTTTGACTGATTGCAGAAGGAATCCTGTTTGACTTAACATTTCCCTTTTCTGACAGAGGACGTGATGGTTTTGAACTCAAACACCAGTGACAGAAACACTCCATGAGGGAAGTTGATACTAGAGTCGGGGTGACAGGTTTTTGCTCTTGCTCGCCTCCCTTCTGGGCGATGCAGTCTGCTGAGTAGGGTTGCAGAGAGATGGAGAGAGAGAGAGAGAGAGCGTGAGAGAGAGAGAGAGAGAGAAAGAGGAGGCAGGATGGTAGAGGAGAGTCAGCCCAGCCTGACTCATCTGCTTGCTGCTGCATTGACGAGAAAAAACTCAAGTCAGGTGATGTAAGAGCATCGAGAGCGTAAGAAAGAGAGATAGAAATAGAGGTAGAAGAACTGACAGAAGTAAGAGGAGGGAGGGGAAGAGGGGGTGAGGGAGAGGAGGAGAGGAACAAACAAAACCCGGCGAGGAGCAGACAGTCGTGGTGTTTTAAAATGTGCACCGGCACGCCACACTGCGGCTCTGGTGTCCGAGCTGGGGATGAGCTGCCGATCCCCACCTCGGGCATCCTCTGCTCCCCCTCTGCTCCCCTCCCTCCCACAGCCACATCGCAGCTCGGCTGTCTGCGGATCTCTCTGACTCCGAAGAGACGCATCGAGAAAAAGACAAAGACTGCCCTATGCTTCTTTCGGGGGTCTAATAACTCTCACAGTCAGCGGAGGGCAGCAGCAGCTGTGAACCAAGACAGGCCCTGCCAGGAATGGACGGGGGAGGCTTGAGCTGCTCAGGTCAGACAAGGTTGATTACAGCAGAGACTCAGGACATCGAGGAGGAGAATGCTGCCCAAACAATCAGGCGGGTGGGGGGCAATCGTTTTCTTTTCTGTGTTACTTTTTCGCACAACAGAAACCTGAGAGGACTCTGGGCGTGTGTCTGTTGTAAATAGTGGGGAACACTGATCAAGTACACTGTGACAGAGTACAAAAAGAGTTTCCCCGAAGGCCATGTGAAGGCCGAGCAACACCCAGCAACACCCAGCAACTTTACCATTCAGGAGCAACATTTCGGTCCCAGCAGAATCCGTTGTCAACACACTTTGCTCCGCCTGGAGTGTTAAAGTGAAATGCTATCGCTAATTGTTGTTGTAGTTCGCACATGATACCTCAAATCAAACTGAAACGCTATCTGAAAAAGCACGGTATAAAAGCATGTGTTGCATGTTATCTAACAAATACTTTATATGTCTCTCAGGAGTCTGTGAGCTCCTCCACAGCTTGGAACTGGAGGGAAAATGAAAAGCTTAAAGTGTGAGTCGTCTGTAATATAATACATATCCATATCAATGTGGCTTTGCAGGCTTTCTTACCAAGGGAGTTATTTCATGAATAGGACAAAATCAGGAAATCAAGACACATACACATCCTGCTGTTTTAGCACAGGCACTTTGGGAACATGGAGAGAGAGAGTGAGGACACAGACAGAGCTGTAGCTGCTATTGATGATAGTTAGATCATTTCATCTGTATTTTTCTGGGAATTAGTTGTTTTTTTTGCCGTATTGCAGAAGATTTTTCAGCACAAAACGCCCAGATTTTTCAGGCAGATTTTAGTGTTTATATTTACTCATTTGATATTTTTCCACCAGAATTTAACACCTGACAGCATAAAGAGGACTTTAGAATTTAGACATTCATATGTTCATATGCCGAAGTATGCAATATGGTACTATTATACAGAGAAAAAGTTCTGGGACAGTATTGTAGTTAAGAGTTTATATTTTATAAGTCGTTATTGTTTTCATCAATTTCCCTGAAATAACTGCTCCATTTAAATGTATTTCGCTTAGAAATATAACTGAATGTGTGGTGGTGGTTTTAACTCCTGATTTCTAAAATTGTGGCTATGTCCAGAGTGAGTTATACGGTACTACTGTTAATCACAAAGTTAATTATTCTTAATGCACTTTAATGCTGGTTTGTGCTAAGCGATGCCGCTCAATTAAGTTAGAGTTAGGCAAACAGAATCATTTCATGTTTCTCTATCCAATTATCTCCCTTTCTGCAGGATATGAACCGTTTCCTGGCCTACAGTCACTACAGGTAGCTCTGCAGCAAAAGGCTCTTGCATGCTATACGCGTCTGATAAAACTCTGTCAGACACACTCGTGCACGGGGAGATGAGTCACGTGGCGCCATAATTTCAAGCTGCAATTTCACAGGACATGAAATGTTTTGACCACACAAACAACCATATCAGGAAAAACAAATTAAGCCCACATGTGAGAGCAATTGGTGAGAGTCGGTTCAGGGAAATACAAGACCAGCAGCGTAAACAACGCTCATTGGACCGTTAGCTGGCGTGTTGACTGTGGAAGTGTCACGTGTGATTCAGTAACATTGTTAAGTGCAGATTGTGTTGTTTGTTAAGAAGACTATGATGTTGGAGATTTTGCAATTACTTGAATTTTTATCACACGTCACCAGCAGTTCAAAGTTTTCACTTATCCTTTGAAACCTACAAGGTTTAGACAGATATTCATGGTTACCAGATAATGTTTCCTAATGATGTCACCAGGAGGTTAACAGTATTTTGGTTTTGAGCTGAATGTCTCAAAAACCGCTTAATGTTTTGCCATTCATGTCTCCCAAAGGATGAATGTGATAAAATAGTAATATAATGGTATAAGTTGCTATTATCAAAATAATGTTTTGCCTAGTTGGTTGATGATCATCTTATAGCAAAGCTTGTTGTACTTTAGTGCTAATTAGCAAACAGTGACCTTGGTAAATGTCATACCTGCTAAACATTAGCACGTTAGCGTTGTCATTTTGGGCACGTCAGTATGCTTACATTAGCATTTAGCTCAAGGCACTGCTGTGCCTTCAAGTACAGCCTCACAGGGTCACTCGTGCGGTTATAGACTCAGTCTTTTCCATCAGAGATGTTGAATCATCTCTGTAGTCTGGAGTTCGTTTTTCCATCAGTGTCTGTGAGCATCCACTCCTGATTACAGACACATGTTGTCAATAGACTTTTTTCTACATGACATCCTTTTCCAGTGTTTATTCAATGTCAATTCATAATTAAATGGTCTAGATAAGGGAGTCTAATACAAATTTACAGCTTTAATGGCGGTGTCACTTGTTTCAAAAATGAGTTACCGCGGCATCATAAAGGAACTCAGAGGGTCACAAAGGCCAGATCGTTGTTCGCTAACAAGCTCGTGCTAATCATGTAATGTGGAAAGGGGAAAGTCTCAGCTGATGATGATGTACAGCAAATGTCAAAAGTAGGAAAACTGTGTTGAAAAAGAGAATAGTCACATAAAGTAGACAAAATAATTCTTCACTAAATTTGTATTTACTACAGAGTCATTGTATGTTATTCTAAAGGTGCTTCTATTATTTCATCCATCAGCTGTGTGCGAACACAAGTTGCACATCATCTCATTCATCCTGTCCCTGTCATGTGCCTCCATGAGCACAAATAACCTAACTCACACTCAATCAGATTCAAATAACGCACTATGAACTGTAACAAAACACTGTTAACAATGACAACTAATCTCATTCATGGAGCCCACAGATGCACGAGGCCCTGAAGTCAAGGACTATCACAATTTCACGGATGTTTTTTTCCAGGGCGTCTCTTTTCTGAGGCAGGCAACGTGCTCCTGGTCTGAGGGCATTTCTACACAGGGTACAGCGGCTTCCCGTGCCGAGTCACGGCCAGACCAGACAGACAAACAACATGTGCTAATCCCTCGTTGCCGTGGAAACCAAAACATAATACCCAACTAACAGACACCTGACCGATGAAAGTGAGAGCCAGACTGAAGGAAGGATGGAAGAAAGGAACAGGTCGTAAAACATTCATGACACATTTCAAATGTTCTAAATAGACAAATTATAATACATTTTTGGCATTAGATGAATAGTTATGAAGATGCAAGGCCTTCAGGTTGCAGATCAAGATTAACTAACTACAACTTTCTGACTCATGCTGTGTCAGCCTGAATCCAGCCAAAAGGTCAAACCATAAGAGTATCCGTGAGCTCATCCAGTCTCTGCCCGCCTGCGTGACCCGCTGCATGTGGATGAACCTGAGCCATGTTCCACTACTCCCATCAGTAGACCGAGAACACGGGAAAACCCTGCAGAATGAGCTCACGCAGGGACAGCCAGCATGGCATCGCATGCCTAGGAGTGTTTGTGCATGTGTGTGTGTGTGCATGCGTGTGCATCTTAGCGAGGCTTTCCGTCTACATGCATCCGTGTGATGCGCTTAGTATCAAGAGGGTGGTAATCTGTAAATCTGCTTTGCCTTGGGCAGGTGGTGTGAAACTTGGCAAGCAAGGCAGAAAGAGAGAGACAGGACGAGAAAAAAGGACGGACAGAGAGCGTGTAAATGACAGGGATGAGTGCGAAAGAGAGGGAGGAGAGTGTGAGAGTGAAAAGCTAGTTATGTAATATAAATCAATCATCTGTGAACAAGACACTGACATGCAGATACACATGACAGCACACCATGCATTCATGTGTTCACAGAAAACAAAATCTAAAATAAGCACAAGATTAATTAAAAAACAGGATAAGTCGAGAGGGATTCTATATTTTCTCATTAGCAACAAAAAGTACGACTATAAGTCCTGTAGGAGTATCCAAACCTTGATGTGACTTGTTGCTCTATACTATGAATCGTCTATGTTGTCCAAAAAGCACAACAATAAAAAGTCACCGTTATCATGATGAACACGAGTACTGCATTTAACTTGAGTCCATGCGTATTGAGTCAAAGTTGTCCACAGCATACACATTGGCATACACAGTGCTAGTGGCATTTTTTAAAGTATTTTGGGGGCACTTTGAGTTTCTGAATCAAACTGGGGACATTGGAAACATAGCATATTGTAAGCGCCTTAGCCACTGGAGCACCATGGTGGCATTTCCATCTACACAATTAATTTTCTTTTATCTGCTTTAAATACTCAGTAGTGCATCAAACATGCGTTAATCCACCGTGGAAAATCATCCCCAATAAACGTATAATTCAGTCCTGTTTGACTAACATTTGTGAAATACTACAGTGCCCATGTGATTTAAGAAATGACTTAGCCATTTTTTATATACTATTGACTTTTTTCTTTTCTTTTTATATCTAAATATTTCACTAGTAAGTACAAAACTTCTGATGTACTGATATACTATGTATTTATGACCCACTTTTAAAGATTTTCATCTTCAGTGGTGACAAATGTGCTTGCAGCCAAGTAGCCAGACAGGGTAGGGAAGTCAGAAAGTATTGATAGACAAATGTTTGCATTGTTGGTTTTTCCTGTCATTTGACAATCAGACAAGTATAGAATAACTCCTGCGTTATTCTACAAGTTCAAAATTGCATTAGATGATATAATAATACAATTATAAGTCTATAATGGTACTTTATGCATTTCTTCTCCCATGTAAATATGTATGCTACAGTATCCTTCTTTCTTTCAGTATCCTTCTTTCATGTCTACTATCCTGAAAAAACCTTTCACCAAAGACATCTTGAGGGCAAGTGGGAGCAAAAACATTTATGGATATGCCGTTATCTGACAGCCAATAAAGTGCAGTGCAGCAGTAAGAGCCAACACATCTTTATACTGTGGCCGCTATGGATCTTCCCTCCGCTGCCCGACCAGCGCTCCTGGCATGACCCAGGCAAACAGAGAGCAGAGCCTGGGTGGGACTGGAGGGAAGAGAGATAGAAAATAACTCAGGCGGGCAGACAGAATGCGATGGACTGAGACAAAGCATGGAGGGGGCAAAGGAGGAAGAGAGAGGCAGCGAGCGGACAGAATAGCGAGAGTAAGGAGGGAGGGAGGGAGGGAGGGAGAACGTGATGGTCCACGTGACGCTGGCTCAGGCACTGCAGGCTGTTACGTAAGTGCACCCCCTGCCCTGTCTCCTCATGGACTGAGCAGACTCCGCTTCTCTCCAATCCCTCACCCTGCAGCCGCTGCCCACTTTTTTTTTTTTCCCTTCCACTCACATGGCTCCTCACATGGCTGCCTCCCTCCCTCCCTCCCTCCCTCATTCACTCTCCCTCCATCTCTTTCTCTCACTCTCCTCCACCCACTCACTGCACCCCAGGGGAGCCACCAACCTCTGCTGCCTATGCTGTCACTCTGTCTCTCTCTCCCTCCGTTTTCGTCTGTCTGCCTCTCCCTCTCTCATTATTTCCATCAATCGTTTTCTCCCACTCTCTCTCTCTCCCTCTCTCTCTCGCTCTCCTGTGCGGTGAGGCTGCAGCTCCACGCTCAGGGCTACAGGGATATGACAAAGAGAGGCCACAAATACATGCTTGAGCACACTCACACACACACCTACACAAACTGACATTTCACATATCGTTACCGCACTGTCTGGCTGCTCGAATGCGTGGAGCCGCTTTTTTAAAAAGTGACTGTTTTTCCACTTTAAAATCCTCTGTCTTATTCCGAAAAACTGTTGAATCATTTGCCTTTCGGAAAAAAAAATTGAAGAAAAAAAAAAAAACAGCTTGCTGACTGGCACAAGATGCAAACGCAAGAAGAGAAAACAAAACTGACTCCTCAACAAGCTGTGAGTGACACTTGCTGGCAGATACCATATAAAGAAAGGTAGTCTTGACAATATTACTATTGCAATTACTCTGAAAGGAAGGGTAAAGGAGCATACATACATACTGTATGTTCTAACAAGTGAGCTTGTGGTGCCAAAAAAGCCTTCGAGACAGCATTGTCGATATTAATAATCATGTTGCATCAAATTCCACATGGTCAGAGGCAGCGACACAAACGTTCTCCCAGTTCACTGCAGGACAACATTTAGTTCAATACTAGTTGTGAGGAATTCTAAACAACGGGGATGTTTTGGGGTTGTTCTTGTCTGACTTGAGCAGCTCATTTTGTGCTGAGCGAGTTGCACAGTGTCACCTCCTCTCACCACACAGCTGGAACAAACTCTCCTAAACCTTCCAAAGGTGATTACAGACCTGACTTTTTTGGCCCTCGCCCTGCAGCCCCTCGGTGTGCACAAACATACACACATCTCCTTCAGTCTCCTCTACCAACTCTTGTCATTCACGTTCCAGGCTCCTGGCTGAGCAGCAGGATATGCCCCCCCTCCCCATACTCGCTGCAGTATTGATTTGTTTGTTTGGTGCATGCCCCCCTCCTCCTGCTCCTCCTCCTCCTCCTCTTCATTCCCTTACTTCCTCCCACCTATTCTCCCTCTGTGCGAGTGTGTCCTCAAGTGCCTTCCTGTCTTATGCAACGTAGAAAGACCCACAGCATACTGATGAAGGGGAGTCTGGGCTCGAGGCCGACAGACCTGGAAGAAAACAGGACAACACCGCACTGCTGATGGTACAGCGTTGCTAGCGCTTAAAGATTGGGCTTTATCCACAGAAAATGTTGTTTTTTTTGTTCTATGCAACAGGGAGATTGTGAGAAACCAATACATTTTGCTTGGGAATTTTGAATAATAAGGAAAACGCCGATTTCCTGTGACAGTCTCCCCAAGCAGGGTCAAGTACTCACAGCCTCCTGGAAGCATTCCTTCTTGTCCATCATCTCTCGAAGTGTTTGCAGGATCTTGATACACAGCTTCTCCTCTTTGTCCATCAGCTTCTTGGTGTGTTTGATCAGTCTGACAGAGAGAAACGATAGGTACTGTGTCATTTAAACTTGAGTCCTCAATGCAGTCACTGGTTCCAAATTCAAAGATATTTTTTATTGACCACCACAGGTGAAATCTCCTGGTTCTGCTCTGCGGGGAGGTCAACAGCAGAAGCAGAGCAACAGCAGCCCTAGAGGTTTGATGTATCAAACTATATATTTTGAAATATCCAACATGTTAATTTGAGTAGTTCACTGACCACGGACAGAATACACTTACATTTCTTTCCTTATATATTTACTATTGTTTATTTTAAAGCTAAATATTGGTATTCGCAATGTTACGTTTATCATTTCAAATATATATATTGTAAATATTCTTGACTTTCCAAAGCATCCACAACTACAAAATACATAACAGTAGCTAATTTGTGAAGGTTTTAGTTAATCCTACTTATACTGACCTGCCAATCTTTAACTTGGCAACAAAGATTTAATTAAATATAGATTTAAATTGTAAATATTCATGCTTTCATTTATTGCACTGTTTATTGTTAAATGTTCTGCATCTACCGCCAAGAAAAGTTCCTTGTATGTGAAAACATACATGTCAATAAATGGTTCTAATTCTGAAGTAAATATCAGTAATAAATAAAAAACAGCTATAATCAACTTCTGCCAAAATGAAACCTAAATGTCCTCCATGCTGTCGCTCTTCTCTGCAGCTACACTAACGCTCTATGTGAGGCCTCCAGGCTTTCAAAAGTGAGGAATGTGCTCTTTGTGTCCTACACAGGTTGTGTGACTTACTTGGACATGAAAGCTCCGCTCTCACAGCGTAGCCGAGCGGCCTCCGGAAACAGCAGCTCTGGGCTGCGGAGAACATCCACCAGCACAGAAAACTCTGCCTGAACCTTCGGACTGAACTGCTCCTCCAGAAGGGACACGACCCCCTGTACATCACAGACAGACACACAGAACGGCTCAATCAAAGGCTCCCCTGTAGAGAATGATTCTGCCAAGGAAACTTTTAGAAAAGCCCCCATGAACTACTAAATGTAAACACTTCTGTATTTTCTTTAACCGCTCTAGCAGCACAGCTTTAGGGATGGTAGCCCACCACTTTGATTCACACTGAAATATCTCAACAATTGTTTGCTGCCATGAAGGTTTGTGCACATAGGCTTGGTACCCGGAGGATGTGACCTAGTAACTTGAAGTTTTCTCTATTGTGAGTATGAGGTTGCCAATTTGAGTTGTGAAGGGAAATGTTAACATTGGATGGATTGACATACAATTGAGTATTTTCCTCCATGTCGTCTTCAAGATGATAGAAATAATAATGATTCTGAACTTTATATCTAGCACCACCATGAGGTCAAAATGTAATTTGTTCGACACTTTAGCATTAAGCTCAACACTCTGCTGAGCCTTCGTGAAGTCTCAGAGACGCTAGTGTGGCTGTAGACTCCGAGTCTTGTTTAAAGAAAACAGCACCTGGAGCTTCTCAATGATGTTCTTGTAGTCAGGGCCACCCAGGTTCTCCTTGCGGGGTCGTGTGCGAGCAGAGATTCTCCAGTCCTTGGCTGCCCGCTGCACCATGTTGCTGTGGACCTTCAGAGACAAAGTGTTGACCTGACTGTCCAGGTCCACTGGGATGGCTATGGCCCGTGCCTTAGCTGGGGAAGAACACAAAAGGCTTGAATGACAGTGGGATTTTGTGGACAAAAATCAACACAATACATACATTTACTATTAATAGTGATTTGCATTTTATTAAATAAGTCAATGCCTCTATTGGTGAAAGACTGGACAGCAGAGTATCAACACTCACCAACGTCAGCCAGCGTTTTGATACAGCCCTCAATATTCGCCTTCTGAGCAGAGTTGATCCAGGTGCAGTTGTAGATCCTGAAAGAAGACTGAAGCAGCTTGATGAAGACAGACTGGTTTGTCTGTTTAATGGAGAGATGGAGAGAGAGGGAGAGAGAAAGAGAGAGAGAGGGAGAGAGAGGGAGGGAGAGAGAAAGACAGAGAGGAAGAGAGCATGAGAGAGATAGAAAGCGAGAGAGAGAGAGCAGAGAATATATATTTTTTTTAAGTGGCATGAGTGTAGAAAGACAGAGATAATCCTGACGGGAACACGTCAATAATGTGTCTGATAGGAGACATCAGTACAGACTTCTGCATAAAACACCTCAAGCATCTGCTTGACGTTTGTCAAATACGTAAACAAATATCTGCAATAAGACAGGGAGGTCCCAGGTGATGGTGCAGTAAAAGTGGTAGTCTGCCATCAAATAACTTTACAGTAAAGTAGCTCAAAGTTGGCAAAGGATTTGGACATGCCATAAGTGAGCCTGCTTCTGCCGGCACATTTCACCCAGTGAAAAACAGTACCTGCAGGTTGGAGTGGTTGACAGAGAAAGGCGAGCTGAAGAAACCCCTGACAATGGCCATCACCGTCTCTGTCACGTACTTCTCCAGGGCCAGATCTGCATGGTTACGGTCTGTGGTAGTGTTGCACACCTTAAATACAAAAATACAAACATTTCTGAACAAGCTCGTCCTAACATCGCACCGCTACCTTTTTCTCTGCACGAGCAGTGAGTGAATGGATTTAGAAAAGGAGTAGGCCTCAATGTATCTATGACCCATACAGCGTAGCACTCTGACGGAGCCTTACACTGGACATGTCCACCAGGAAGTTGTCAAAGAGCTTCCAGATATGGTTGGAGGTGTAGATCTCCTTCATTTCTACCTCTGTGTCCACGTAGCAGTGATTCACAAAGTTCACATAAGCAGTTTTGACCTGGGGGATAAAAAAAATAAGATGCTAGGTTACTTTCAGATAAAGGAGACTAAACAATGTACCCAAAGATGCACCAAAACAAAGCGGATCCGCACCATTGACTCGTCCAGGCTTACCTCTGGTATACAGTGGACATCAGTGACCACTTTGACAATGTCGTCCAGCGGCAGCAGAGAGTTGCATTTCAGCTCGGTGTAGACGTTCTTGCCCTCGGTGCATGCAGCCAGTAGCTCCACAAGCATGTTGTGGTAGGCCAGAGCGCCATCTTCATCGGTCCGCTCTCGCTCGGAGCCCATCATCTGCAGCAGCACTGAGAACGAGGAGCGGTCGTTGTAGAACACCAGCACGTCCTCGCCTCCGTTCACCAGCTGGACACACAAACAGAGACCCAAAGGAAAGTTTACAGTTATACCAACTCATGAATAAACGTACAAACGTCTTCATCTGAAAACCTTTGATCTCACCTCTGTCATGACTTTGTCCTGACATTTCTTCACATACTTCCCATCTGCTTTCACAATAGTTTGCAGGAACTTCAGATACTGAACGTGTCTTCCGTGCGTTTCAATGCAGTGGACAAAATGATGGACCACACGGTCGCTGATCTCATGGCACAGCTGGTAGTTGTTCATGAAGATGTGATGCATTGTCTCAGCTTCAAGCAACTGGTTAAATATGGGGGATATGATTCAGTCTTTTAGAGGAAGAGTAGCCCTATAACAGTATATTGATTCATTTGCATAACAGGAAAAGAAACAAACACAACTATAATACAACATTTGAACACATCACTCTCCTGCTGTCAGGCTGCTCTTGTTTTGCACCTCATCTAACATCATCAATAACAGAAATATGCAGCAAGGTCAATGTACCCCGGGAGTGAGGAAGAGGTTCAGGTGTTTATGGAGCAGAACTTGGTTCTGATGATTTCCTCTGCAGAAGTTTTGCAGAAACGTATGTGCCAGGGTCATGATTTCATTCATCTTTTCATCACTCTGTGCATAAGCAGAAGCAAGCAAACAAAAGATTGTAAGACATAATGTAAGAAACGACAAGAAACAACGATGTGCAAAGATTTCAGGAGTTAACATCAAGTATAACGAGTCATTCATTTGGCTGTTTTGGCTGTTACTCACCTTCTCGTAGGGGATCTGCAGCAGGTCCAGCACTACTGTGTGGGCCCCCATGTTCTTCAGCAGCCTCTGCTGCTGCACACGACTCTTCTTACTGGGATAGCATAGCTTACTGAGTCTCAGTAGGATCTAAATATCAGACACACATATGTATTACAGTTACACTGCAGACCAAAAAGAGATGAATAAAACTGCATCTAAAGACATGGAGCTCACCTCTTTGACGATGCTGTAGTTGTTTGCTTTGTTGCTGTCAATTTGAGGTTTATTATCTCCATCCTGTACTGGGCTCAGGACAACCTCCTGACCGGACACATACATGAATAAAAACCTTCAGTAAATCAAAGTAATAATTCAGATTTATTCATTTCAATGTACTTGTATGTTAAACAGTTCAATTGTCGAAGGTTTAAGCTCCACAATTATTGTGTTCACTCCAAAAGGTTTATCTTTGGCTGCAACATCTATTACTATTTATTATTCCTTCGCCCTCGCATCTTTGATTAACAATAACAACAAACAAAGAAGCCATTTGCAGTGCAGCTGAATGATCGATGGGAACTTTAAGATACATGTAGGAACTTCCTGCAGAGAAATAAACATCACACTAAAATCTGAAATTATATTATCTGCTTTTTGATGCCAGATAGCAATAAATGATGGTACAGCACCTCAATGTTCTGTTCTTGGACCTGCCTGACCCCCAGGTCTTCGCTGCTGTAGACTCCGCTTTTCTCTACCCACAGCTCTGACTTCTCAACAGTCAGACGCAGTTGGTCCAGGTCGGCCTTGATCTGCTTGTAGTTTTCTACATCCTGCTCTGACACTAATAACTGGACCTGAATAACACACAGACACGCACACACTTAATGAGAAATAAACCAGACATAAAGATATTACAAGAACAAATGTGCGTGAGAGCATATCTCTGCCAAGAAGTCTTTGGAAAGTCTGCTTGTTGGTAAAATGTGAGCTAGATTCCAGTTGAGGAAGCTCTCGTGAGACATTTTACAACCACAGCCGTGTGGTCCTTTGGAGAGCGCCCCAATTCAAACGGATGCTGGAGCTTAACGGCTGTGTCGCTACCTGTTTGAAGGCCTGCAGGACCTCGGCTCTCTGGCTGAAGTGTTTAAAGATGAGCTGCAGCGAGCCAGAGACCAGTGGGGGGTAATCTTGCATGATGAGATGGATCAGAACCCTCAAAAACGTCCTGCCGCCTTCATCGTCCAGCTCCACGGCACTTAATTCTGAGCTGAAATCACAACTAAGCTTAGATAGGAGTTTGTTTCGCAGATGCATCATTGAAAATCATTCAAAAATAGTCTTTATGAATGTAATTATGTCTTGTATACAATGTTTGGTTGTATTCAAGCACAGCTTCACCTACCTCCCTGCAAACATGCTCTCTGCTTTGGTTGCAATCTCATCTATGTCTGGTTCAGAAGCTGAAGACAAAAGAAGATGATCAACAGGACAGTGAACACCTTATTTAGAACGTAAAAAGAATATTTTAGTATTTGGATTAAGAGAAATTAAAGTCGCACGTGTCACTGGGATCAACTCATTCACGGAAGCAGAAGCAGATACGGTCTTGTCCCCAAACTCTTTCTTGTAGATAGACAACAAGTATGTGATCCTATAATCCAACCTCACACTGAGGATGAACTAACGGGGAAACAAAAAATTTATTTTTTAGAAGGCCAAATTTCACCAGAATTAACTTAAAGTAGATGCAGTATGTGGTGCTTACTTGCAGGATCTCAATGATCTTCAGCTTGGTGTCCATCACCATGACGTCCTCATTGTCCGGCAGGAAGTGTCCTCTTCCGTAACGCAAGGATGGAGAGGAGTCGGGGAGGCTGTGTGGCACACCTCGACTCATCATAATCTGAGTCATCATTTCCCCAACTTCGTGGATCGTACGCAGGACATTGTTGCCTAAAGGAAACATTCATCTTCACACATTTTGAACATTGTGTGTGGGTGTGTGTGTGTGTGTTTGTGTGTGGCCTATCATTTACATCCATTTACATATTTGAGCTCAAGCCGTGAAACTTTGACTGTGTGTATCATAAAACTAAAACCAGTGCAGGTGACGGAGTCAAATTAAAAGCTCACAACAAAAATAAATCTGCGGTTATTGTTTCCAGTCCATTGAACCTCACCACTCTTTTTATTTACCATTTGGTCAACCTACATTTCTCCCTTTGATTAACACATTTGTTCAACCTACATTTCTCCCTTTGATTAACACATTTGTTCTCACTTTTTCTGATCTGTAGAAGTCACCTTAAAAGTATAGGTCTTTATTTCTGAAACTTCTTGTTACAGTTTCACTGCCACCAAAGGCTCTTTATCAGGTCTAAAAAACAGAAAGTTGAATATTAAACTCTAATGCTTTCATGCATAGCCTCGCTCTTGCATACATTTGTTAACTGCTTTCTTTTTTTTCCATCTGGAAACGTGAGGACATTGGTCCCCTTTAAATTATCTTAGTCCCTGAACTGAATTCAGTTTTACTAATTAGATTGAAGGTTTTAACTATTTTTAAAAGCACTACGTAAAACTCAATGAAACAATGCTCCTGTGCTATGCAACTGCACTGACCGGTCTCTGGGCTCTTGTCGAGCTTGTTCATGAAGGTCAGTGGGTGCTGAACAATATCCAGGATGGCCAGCAGAGTGCGTGTGAGACGCAGCAGCTCACTAAAGCTATAGAAACCAAAGTAAACCAGGTTACGAGCCAGATTCACCACCTAGAAGACAGAAGCAAATCATCATAAGGTCATGAGGATGAAAAAAAAGAGGCACGTACATGATGCACAATTTCAGAAATTTTACCTCTAGTGTGAGTTCATTCTTGTGTTTATCTCCAAATGGAAAAGGCTGGCTGACCACATCTTTAAGATATTCTTCAACAAACTCCATGGTGTGAGCAAACTTCCCCTTCTCTCTCTCTCTCATCTCTTCTCTTGACGTGTCAGTGGACTCGTACTCAAACCTGTGGGAAAGCACAATCACAAGCTACATGGGGTGACTGGCGAAATAACCCTGTACATAACACACATAACCCCACAGATGGACACTCACTCATGGATGGTGATCTTAGAGGGGATCTCGGTCCAGAGGCGGGCATACCGTACAGGCACCACGGCCTCCTGTGGGTCACGGTCCACATGCATATGCAGCATGAGACGGCAGAAGGAGGCTCTGAGGTTGTAGGGCAGGCAGTCGTCAAACATGCAGCGCAGGATCAGATCCACAGGTAGCTGACAAGTGATCTGGTTGATGGCGAGGTACTGACGGTCCAGACACATTTTAGCAAAGAGGTTCAACTGATCCCTACAGAGGAGGCAGAGGACAGGTTTTTGTTTCTGCTCATTGCACATGGGAAGACGAGGGGGAAAACATGCAGCCTTGCTTGTTTGTTTCAGCTATTTTGGTGTTCCTGAAATAAGGGTGTAGCACATGGGGGGGGGGGGGGGGGGGAACTAAAACCAACAATGCCACCGTCACCTGTAATAAGTGATAATGTCTACATCCATCTTGTGGTTGTCCTTGGCATCCTGGGCCAGGTGGCGAATGGATTTGCCGTGAGGCTCCTTGTGGCTGTCGATCCAGTAGAGCCAAACCTCCTCCTCCTCCACCTCCTCCTGCAGCAGAGAGGACTCCAGGGTGGTCTCTGTGTTCGGGATTAGTCTGGGCGGGGGGGGGGAGGAAGGAGGGCGAGGGAGGAAGTGTGACAAAAAGCAGTTAGTGGAAAAATTGCACACATTACATTCTGACGTAGAACTGCGGCTGCTGATAATATCTATTTCACAAGAAGGAAGCAGCACATGCTTTAGAGCGTACTGAATGTGCGTGCTTGTACACGTTTAAACATGAAGGACTGAAATATGACAGGATCAAATTGGATATTTTAAATATAGATACCACAGGGTGTGACTCACTTGGTCTGGATGAGGATATCTGCGTTGGTGGGGTTCAGCATAAATTTACAGATAAGCTCCTGTGTGACGGGGATTGCAGTCTTGTTGGACACGCAGAGATCAGACAGATAATCCAGGAATCTAGAAGAGGAGCGCAGACATGAATCACACATTAACTAAAGTTTGAGTGTTCCTGGCTGTACATAACATCTTTTTCTTCCCCCTTTTTCCATGTACAAAATATTACCTTGCTTTATATGACAGATATGATTCTTACAGCACATACTCTATTGTATTTTAACATATAAAGCAGGGGCACCTTTTAATATAGCAATTTGGCACTCACCACAAAAATATGGCATCACACTGACTATATGGGGATTTTAGAAATTCATTTATAATAAATTCCACAAAAGTAGGGTTGAGTAAGTATGAGTCACATATTGTATTGAATTATACTGTGTCAAAGTTCAGTCCCTGCGTTTGCAACAAAAGTCTTAAGAATACAAATTGTGTCAGACTTGTCTTGACTTGTATTTAATGTAATAAAATAGTTCCCCTGAGTCATCGACTGCTCTTCTGGAGGTGCACGTGTCTAACCTGGGCTCTCTGTTGCGCCTCAGCAGGCTGACGAAGGTCTCGATCTCTCTGGCTGTGATGTGTTTTTCCAGCAGCTTGCGGTTGTTGTGCAGCAGTGCAGTGATTGTGTCCTCAGCGAGGATCTCATAGCCAATCTGAGACTGCATGATTGTGAACTTTTTGGCTATATATTCCTACGTGGCACAAAAGACACATGTTATTAACAGTTTTGAAGGATGTTTTTGATGAACTATGGGTAACCATTGTTACCCGTCATAACGCAAGACCGAAGTGAGATTATGCAATAGCTTAGTTTGCTTGATGAACGCAAAATAAACTAAAATATTAAATGTATGAAATCCAATCCAAATAAAAAATAAAAAAGATGCGATTTACAAATATTTAGCACTTTTACTAGATAACATTTCTTTAAAACTGTCTTACAGCAGACAACTTGACTTGTTACAGCAGAAAAGTTATGCAGGAGTATTCAGCTAACTAGCATAGCTTAATAGATAGCATCAGCCGCTGGTCATACTTGACCAAGGAAGACTATTGCAGCAACAGCCATGAGGTTGAGGTGTGTGTGCCTTGTATTCCTTATAAATATTTGTTTTTCATTGCTTATTTAAAATAATAAATATGATCACACAACCAAAGAGCACTGCTACTTTCTTGTATAGAGTCTGGCAGACTTTCAGCACCTGAGGTCTGAAAGTCTGGCAGAATCTATACTGATATGCTCCCAGTCAGCAGCTCCATGCTTAAACTACCCCACATCGCTGTGATAATTAGCATGTTAACCAGCGTGATAAAAAACCTCTGAGTACTCAATAGTAGACTGGAAAAGATGAAACATGCCTGGTTCTTGCGATAGTCCTCTTGGGAATGGCGTAGCACCCTGTAGCAGAGTCGCAACATGTACTTGAAGTGAGCGTAGCGCTGGTCTCCCAAATCCTCCAACTTGAGCATTGGACCGTCACCCTGATCTGTGAATGGAGCCTTCAGGATGCCAAAGATCTGGAGCAACAGAAACCCAAATACAATGATGAAGAACCAACCCAGCATCTACGAACTATAGGAGGGATATACTTTGATGAATTCACTTCTTGAGGACAATCAGTGGTTATTGTAAAATATAACATAACTGGCGATACGACACAATTTAAGATTTGCACTGCGAATTACAGTCAGTCCTGGGCCCTTGTGTTAAAGTTCTGATCAATCTTTGTGTGTGTGTGTGTGTGTGTGTGTGTGTGTGTGTGTGTGTGTGTGTGTGTGTGTGTGTGTGTGTGTGTGTGTGTCTGGTGTACTCGTGCTGACCTGCGCAAGGATGTTCTGTTCCCTCATGAGTTTCTGCCTCTCTCGGTTGGGTGTGGAGGTGACCACAGACAAGACATCCTGGCCGTTGTTTGGTACCACACATACAAAGAACACAAGGTCCTCCAGGAGCTTTGTCACAAACCTGGAAAAAAAATATATAAAAGGCAAAAAATAACATTTGAAAAAAAAAAGTCCATAAACATGAACGCCACCTTGTGTCACTTATGTCGTCATGCTCAGGCGTCCGTACCTCCTCTCATTCTGAGCGATGTTGCCGTACTGAAGCTTCCTCACAGTGGACTCCAGGACCTTGCTGGCATCATTGGCAAAGTCCAAGTCTCTGACCTCCGACAGGGGAACAGATACGATGGCGAAAGCTTCTTTGTCCTCTTTAGTGGGACAGGTACCAATCTATTATGACAGCCAACACACATGTCTAAATAATGCATTCATGACCATTTGACTTCTTTCACGATTTTGCATGCCAAGGAGTGTGTGCGTGTGTAGACCTTAAGCATCACTGGACGTTCCTCCTCTGCGTCGATGGGGACGTTGGTGCTCGTCACCCAGGTGTTGGTGCACAGGTGCCTAAGTCTCACGTAGGAGTTTCTAAGGAAGTATGAGACAAGACATGTACATAGGATATGATTTCATATGATTTTTAAGAAAAACTGCTCTGCGCTGTGAACTCTAGTGAAAAAAGCTTCCTGTGGAAACGGCTACAGCAGATGCAGCTTGTTGTTGTTGTTGTTACTGTTGTCTGCATGCGAGTGACTGACCTGGGCACGAGACAGTCGGCCCGCTGCAGAGTGGTGGCATCCAGCTCAAACAGAGAGGCTATGTCATTCCCATGGGGAACAGAGACCAGGGTGAAGGCAATCTTCTCTGCTGCTTGATGCTTCCTCTTGGTGAACAAAGTATCCGACTCATTCTGCATCAAACACACAAACACGCACACAAGGATACACACAAACCATGCACACACGCAGAAGAAGTAGAAATGAGTGTATGCAGTCTGAAAGCTCATCTGACACACCGTTAAGTTGTTAATATTAACTCATAGATCTTCTCCTGTCTCGACAATCGTTGAATATACACAACAACACAGTCCATATTCTAGTCTAGACAAGAAAGACGCATGCGGAGCTTGTTCACACAGCTTGGTGCAACATCGATGGATGTTACTTTAAGCAGGTACGAGCAGCAACTAATCATTACCCGCCCGATCTCAATTTAAAATGTTCTGCAAGTTGTGTGGACACACAGATAATTAGATTCAATATTTACAAAACTAACAGACATATTTAGAATAACAAATATTTAGGTAGCTCGGCCGTATGCAAATATGTGTTGTAATTGCTGTAATGATTGTTAGGTGTCTAAAATGTCAAAAAATAATTGCAAGTAGACATTGTCAGTGATAAACTGAAGATGCATCTGTAAACATTTTTATTACCGATCATTTTTATTATTGATGTTGTCAATTATCATATTTGGATTTTGAGTAGTTGGTTGGATGAAAGAAGCAATGATCAATGATATTAACTATGTTCTGACACTTCTACCAGCAAAATGAAAGCTGAGGTAAATAATCTGCAGACTGCCAGATCATGATAGTAAAGCAGAATAAATCTATTTAAAAATAATAATAACAACAATAAGGATAGATAATAAAGATATTAAGGCATTCTCACATTGTTATAGCTAGTATATTTCTTTAAATTATGACATCACACATGATGATCACTTTAATATCACTAATCTCCTGTCCACTATTTAATTAATTGATTGTTTATTGCTAAAGGCAGCACACTCAGCAGGATCTCTTATCTTCATGTCCAAACTGCACACACATTGTATATCTTGCGATATTAAAAATAAATCAGCCTCATTTCAGTGAGTTTGTTTGTTGAGTGTTACTATGTCTACGAGAAGCTGAGCATATACATGTTTCGTATCTAGTTGCCATATCTCCTAACACACACTCACGTAAACACTGATGAATGAGCTCAACAGTTGATAACATCTATAATTGAGGATGGACGGATGTGAGCCCAACGATGCCGTCACAGCTTCTTGCACTAATGAGGTATCAAATGTAGCCACAGAGCCATGACTTCTCCGTGTGGTGTGTTAGACACTGCGGTACGTGGGCTGGCAGAGTGTGCGCTGTGCAGATGCGGCACATAAAAGGCGAGGGTTAATTTCTCCCGCTGCTCTCTGCATGTCAATGGGAAGCTCCCCAGAGCTGCCTCCACGCCTCAGCTTCTCAATCCTCCCACTCCTCTCTCCCCCCCTCCCTCTGCCGGTGACTCACCCCACCAGCTTAGCACAGGCGAGTGGAGCAGAGCAGACAGCACGTCTGCCTCCCCTCCATCCCCTCTCGCAGGGCACCCCCACACCCAGACGTTATGTAAGAGCCCCCTGTGTGTCTGAAACTCAGCATGTGCATGAGAAAGTGTGTGAGGCTGAGAGAGCTGGAGTGCGTGTTCCTTGCACTAGCAGAATACAAATGTGCGAGGTAGCTAAGAGCTGAAAGCAATGTCTAGATATAGATTCAGAGTTCGTATGCGAGTGTTAGAGAACTGCTGGCATTGAATAACTAAAAGGATGAGGAGACAGTCGTGTCTGAAGACAATGTTTAACTGCTGAGATCGTCGTTGTTTCCACTAAAACACTTTTGTAATCTTCTTTCTTGTTCACCAGCTCGTTCTCTCTTTCAGTCAATCTGACTCATCTATGGTGTAAAATGACATTGGCATTGCTGCCGTCTTGAATGATAAATATCAACTTAGTAGATAAAATAAGGTTAAAAATCGTTTAGTAGTGTGTGACATTGCAGCTAAATGTGCTTGTTTGACTGTCTCACCTCTCCTTTGGGCTCCACCGTGCTGTCTTTGAATTCAGGGTTCACCTGCAGAGAAATGAGGGGTCAGGCAGTGACCTCAAACATAGGACGCTCTGATGATCATCCTGTCTTTATCACCCCCGTCACTGCAAATCCAAACTATTCAACGGCAGATGGGTGATAGACGCCATATTAATGGGAATACTGCCACCTACAGCACAGCACCTAAAATCCCCTTTGACTGTGCTTATTCAGAGACTGTGAAGATGAGTCTCTCAGTTTGAGAAAAATGTGGCACAGACTAAATGTATATTGGTAAAAGCTACTCTGAAAGTACTGTATAATTAAATTAGGGATGCACACAGCTGATTTTTACAGTCCCAATAGCAATAGAAACAGCTGGGCTTTGGGTAACAGATGATACTGAGGACCTTTATAATACAAGAGGTAACTTAAAAAAGCAGACATCAATGCGTTGAATATTTTTTTATCCTTAAAATAAACAAATACAAATTTTACCAGCATATCGAAACAGGAATCAAAATTCCAGTGTACAATGTACGTAGAAATAACTAAACTGAATAGTTTGACTCCATAGTCACAGATAACCAAACCAGCTACTTGAGTTTGTATCAGCCCAATATTGGTGCAGCCCTAAACTAAACACAATGATGAAATACTCAATGTAATGGATTAAAAAAGAGTAAAACTCACCTCTGCTGCGAGGTAATTCCCAGTCGCAAGGTGTTTGAAGCGGAAGAGACTGTTCCACTGGCCGGCTCCACCTCTACAGGGGTCATAGTGCACAACCTGCCATAGAAAGACAAAATAAAGACACAGCTATAGTCCAAGGATGTGGTTTAGTGTCAGTCTGTGATCACCTCCAAGTGGTCTGCTGCAGTGCAGAGCGACTTATTAAACATTGCTCAGTTTCTTAGAAACACTGTTCATTCAGTTTATTGTTTTGTTTCGCAGACAGAACGGCTTGTTATAGGATAGGTTTGCTTTCACAGAGGATGACCTCTTTTCTTTCGAGTGTTTATTCAAAGTGACAATAATTCACAAAGTAAATGCGTCCTAGCTTAGCCTATCACCGCGGTGTCAGAATGAGAGTCCATGCGCCGAGTACAACAGGAACTTGTGTTTGTCATACTGGTGCAACAACATGCCAACAACTGATATGGTAGCATAAATACATCCTGGTGCAAACAGCACAGGGACAACAGGAACTTCCACTCAGTGCGAGCTGATAAAGAGGAACATACAGAATGCACCAAAGGTTAAAGTGGCAAACAGTAAGTATTATCAAAAAGGAAATTATGGCCTAGATGTGTGAGAAATGCTCCTTAATGACGCTGAAAGTGAGCTGGTCAGTGTATTATTTAATTGTCTTTAGAGGGGTCTTCATTGTGTTCATGCGTTGCTGGTTGTTATTTTTTTATTTTTTTATTTTTAAAAATGGACAAAAAATAATACATTTGTCCATAAACTGCACACAAAAACCCGTTCTCAGAATGAAAGCGCATTGCTGTTAATTCCCGTGTGTGCTTTACCTCGATCTCCCAGAGGGCCTTGGAGCTGGTGGCGGAGGTGGCAGACTGCCGCAGTGTGGTCCTGAGGAAGACGTGCTGCTGCTTCTTGTACTCGTCACAGGTCAGAAACTTCTCCTGCTCAGCGTGAAACAGCCTCACCACGTCCCCCTGACAGAGCACACGAGCAAAGCATGACACTGCTGCAAGATAACAGCATGCCGTTTGCTCTGAAAACATAAAGCCATGCACAGAGGAAACCTAGAAGCGATAAAACAACATACCCCCTTCAGCACGTCTTCCCGGTAGTCGCTAAACTTCATGAACAAGGTGACCTTCCAGCTTGTGTTACAGTTCACAGCATTGACCTGCGGCACGAAGCAGAGAGTAAGGGGCAAACATCATGGAATTTAGATTTTTAGCAAAAGTCACATGAGGTCTGTTGAAATCCTCTAAATACCATCCTTTCTCATACGTTTCAACCACAGTTAAAGGGACAAGAGAATAAAGCATGACATTAAACACCTAAATAAACTAAAGTGAAAATGCAAAATACAGGTATTTCTCTCGTTTTTCTTAATTTATTTGACTATAGCTTCGTATTTCAGTATAGATAGAATATAGATGAACCGTTCCCACCTCTTTGCAGCCGGGGTTGTCAAGCAGCTCGATGTTGCTGGCATGAAGAGGCTGCCCTGCGTTCACTGGCATCAGCACCACCTTGTCTCCAACCACCACCTTCAACCCAATTAAAGACCATAATATGCCAACGCAGGTGAAGACGCAGATTGGAAAACTTGTGTTCAAATGGATGAAACAGGAAGTAAGACTGTGTCCATGCAAACACCCTCTTAATTAAAAAAAGAGGCGCTATGTGCAACAGCAATAAGCTGAGCTTCACATGAGAGTGATTGAGCTGTTCACGGCACACAAATATATTAAAAACCATGGTGAGCAAACATGAACGCAGCATATGGTGACTGAAAGTACGCTGCCTGTCATTGTATCATCGCTTGCATAATGCATGCTCTCTAACTCAATCTAAGTTACGATAGACTCTACACAGTATCTCATGTTAACCAGCCAAACAAGCACACTGTCGCTCATCTCATTCATACCAATGCTGTATTTAAAAAGACAACATTTTAAATACATGAATCTGCATCAGTGAAAAAAAGTAGATAGCAAGTAAGGACCGACTGGGTGCTTTTAAAGCTTGACCTAAAAGCCTAACATGCAATGGGAAGGCTGGTGCATCCATGCTTTTTTACATGAGATTCTGTGTCTGACCTAATAATGCACAAACACCATGCACAATCAAGAGCAATACCTTTAACCATAGGATGCTAAAGCCAAAGAGGGAAGGACAAAATCAGAAATGTTACTGAAACAGGACGAACAATTAACTGACAGTGTATAGGATGAAAAAGTCGGACATCTGCTGTACTTGTAACAGAGAGGAATGTCAAACTGAACGTTAAGTCGAAAATAAATGTGTGGTGCCGAGTGGAGGGAGACCTACACTATCTCCTTCGCTGCGCAGCTTCCAGAAGGGCTGAATGTAGAACCAGGAGCCCTCGTTCCCAGCCGGGTCCAAAGAAACCCGCATGGCGTTCTTCTCAAGCAGAGCAGGAAGACGCTTGTTCACTGTCAGGTACTTATTGCTCTTAATGTGCAGGAGCTAAGACAGAAGATTCAGAGTGTTTAAATATTGCAAGAGTAGTGGTGGAGGAAGTATTCAGATACTTGAGGAGAAACAATAATACCAAACTGTAAAAACACGCCAATAAAGACTAAAGTCCCGCTTTGAAATGTAACTTTAAGTGAAGGAAAAAGAAAAAATCTGGAAAACATACTTAGAAATATATAAAAAAGATGCAGTAAAGTGGGCCCTTTGGTCTGTGACCCTATTATATATTACTATTATTTATTAGATTGTTATTATTCATGTAATAATGTGTGTTTGTATATAACTGCAGCTAATGATTATTTCCTCAATTAAATTAATTGATTCTTCACATCACAATTACCAAAAGTCACACATTCACAAAACATGTTTTGTCCAACCTCAAAAATAATTAGAATAGATTGAATGAATTGTAGTAGAGTATAAATTATGAAGAAGCATTTAATGAAATACTTAAGCAGAGTGTGTCACATTAGTATTCAAGTTATTGTACTTAGTTATTTTTCTACCACTGTATGAGTGTAAAAGCTGATCAAACTTTTAGGAAAAAGCAAGGGTAGGTATTGCCCCAACTTTTTTTTTTATTTAAAAGAGTTGGTTCACTTTTTCATTCAATGTGGCTACAATTCCCGATTCCATTGAACAAACAAGAGCTAAACCAGTGTTTTAAGTCAACACTAACAAACTGCTTATTCTTACTGAAGGAACACCAGCAGCTAAATATGCGTATGCTGTCCTCAATTAAACCCTCAATACAAGAGGTTATCCATCAGTGAGACCACAAACTAGCATTGTAGACTTTTTCAAAATGGCCTGAGCCATCAGCTAGCAGTAACACAACTTCAGTAAACAAAAAATGGCCTCTTGATTTAAGACAAGCTGACAGGTGTTTGCTGAGAGATTGGCGGTACCTGGATGACATTACTGTACTTTACAACTTCTCCAAGGAGCTTCTTGTTTTCCGACTCGTTCTGCTTCTGCTCCAGTTCTGCTGCATGCTGGGTAATGAGACATAGATTTACTAAAGCTTCAAGGTTTAAATAAATATGGAGATCTAGGTGCAGATTGTGATTCAAACTCTACCTGTAACTTCTTAAAAAGGTCTCCCTGTGTGTTGTTGTTTCCTTGTTTTCCTTGTTTTGCCTTCCAGAACTGCTTCTGGGCCGAGTACCTGTTCATGGGACACACCTTGAACAGGCAATCTGGGGAGGAGGAGAGGCATTCAGGAACACAGGAATCACTCTGTGACTCAAGTTAAGTGCCACTCGAGAGATTTAATGTGGTGGAACGGCATTTTTGAGGTAAATAGTTATTTACCCACCAGCGGCCTGTGGAGTGTCTTCAACACACACACACTCCTCTAAAAACCTCCATATTGTGTGAAGCAACACTGAGTGCAAATCAGCCTTGACTGTGTGTGTGTGTGTGTGTGTGTGTGTGTGTGTGTGTGTGTGTGTGTGTGTGTGTGTGTGTGTGTGTGTGTGTGTGTGTGTGTGTGTGTGTGTGTCCTTGAACCAGTGCGACTAGTATATTCCTACACACCTCTGAACTTTTTGGGGGGGTTGGCCAGGTTTCCAGCATCAGGCTGGACCACACACCTGTCATCAACAAGCCTGCAGAGAAGAGGACAAAACTATAAGTATAACTTCATATTTTAAATCACTGGCCATAAAATCAAAGATTTACATGACACTATGTAGTCCATTTGTGGGACCGGTTTACTAATCTGTGCATCTCTGGAAAGCTGCCGCTGTTTCAGATCTGACGCTCTGAACATTTCTGGACAGACCTCATCCAATATAACGTCACTGTGATCTCCGCTGTCTAAAAGGTTGTAAATAATAGAAACCCGGCTAAAATGATATCCAGGTTTCTGTGGCTCTTAGAGAGTGAAGAGGGAAAATGGATGAGTAGAGACTTATCTAATTATTCATAACAAAAGATAGTTTTCAACCGATATCAACATGGAGTGAAAAATGAAGTTTTGTCAACATTGTTTTGGTTATTGAAGAGTGAGCTTCTCTTTTAAGACAACTGTAAGTTACTGGATCATGTATCGGCTGCTGCCACCAGAGGAAGACATGTGGGGTCTGTGCAGGGTTAATTAGAGGGCATTCGAGGGGGGAAGTCCACTAAATAACCGTCATATTTCACAGTCACCATTTATGTGCTATTTACACAATAGAGATGTCTCATTGACAGGTTTAGTGATGCACAGCAGGTCAGTATAATTCCCTGTTAGACTGACATTCAGTTAAATTAAGGAAGCTGAGAACAGATATGTAGTTTATGCCAGAGCTGACGTGACTGAAGGTTGCAAAAGAGCAAAAGTAAATGTATGTATGGTTAGTATCCATTGTTATGGCCGAATGGACATTCATCAAAGATTGTGTAAAAAGAAAGCATGCATTCATCTGTCACAGCTGTCTGTCATCATACATCTCACGAAGGTCGTCTTGTCATTGGACTTTTTCCCAGTTCTTTGTCGAGAATATTTAACATTGGTTTCAAAATTGCTTTCTGAAAAACGTTTCAATATCAGCCACCGATGCTAGTAGTCAACACCGAGAAGACTGAGGCTGAAGGTGCTCATAAAAGCTGAAATAGCAAAGAGTTTTAGTGTGATCGGAAAAACGAAAGCAGGCAAAACACTGGAGACGGGTTAAAAAAATATATTATTCTGATTATCATCAGAATAGTGAAAATACTTTAGTGATCAGTTCCTTACTTTGACTCATGCAGGTCTGGACTGCAGTAGTGAAATCCTATATTAAAAAGACTAGTTGTTCCTGTCAGTAAATGTTCTGTTGTTAAACAGTTGAAATAAATCCAATAATCTGAAGTTACACCTGCCTTCATTTAGTCCTGGAGTTACTCAAATCCCCTTTCAGGAAATTGGTTTGTATAGAAAAGCCAATGTGAGATCATCTGGAGTAACAGTACACTTTAGTTGAGCTCGAGGTGTAAAATACACATGAAAAACCAGTTATCTGCAGTCAAAGGTCACATTGCTCACATTGAGGAAGTGTTCATTTGGGTGTGTTGTTTGGGATATTCAGTGTGTGTAGGTTATTTACAGTATCACATTCACAGATGTCTGTATACTAGAGAAAAGCAACTTCAATCTGCTGGAATATATTCTACGACACCAGCCGGGAATTTCTATATCAAAGCCCCCATATCATCCCATTCTCTTTATCCCACTGGCACCAAAGGCCGAGGTGCACAAGCACATCCATTCATCCCGTCCGCTGAGGAGAAACATAATGCGATGCACAATTCCACCAATTCATACAAAGCTGGCAGACCTGCTGAAGTGAGCAGAGCCATTTCCCATTAATGCAACAGCTCTTGATCAGCGTCAATCCACTGGCTGTGTACTAGTTCATGCAATGCTGTATCAGGGTTACATCTAAATGAGACACAATAGCGCCCAACAGGAAGCAGAATCAAGTGCTAAATGGCTAAACAGGAAGGCTCTCTGGAAAAGGCACTCAGCCTCATAAATAAGTCATTTTAGGTCGTCAGAGAGCCGGGCTTTATTTCAAACAGACTCTCAGCCAGCGCAAGAACCAAGTTGTAACCGAGTTAAACATGAACCGATGATACCACGCTGGACACAGACAAGCTAATTTTAGCTCCATTGCTGGTGTTGAGTGAACTGAGACGACAACACAGAAAACAGCAGGTGAGGTATGCTTTTACTGTCAAGTGTTTTCTGACGAAAAAAATAATAATAGTCAACCGAGTAGTGACTCATCTGTGAGAAAACTATGACAGTCTTAACAAGCAATGCCTGTTTTTGCATGTTTCAATGTGCAGCAATCTAATTGAGTCATGCACTTCCTTATTAAATGTATCCTGAGATAATGTCCCTTCTTATGAAACATAGTGTTAAAATAATTATATAGAAGAACACTGATCGTAAATAATGGACACATAATCATTGTACATTTGTCGTATAATGTGTCTCTCTTATATACACTACAGGACCACACTGATGTGAAATATTATCATACAAACAAATATCATTGATCTCCAAAATGACTATTCTGATAATTAAATGTGTGAGAAAATCATGGTTATGGGTTCTAATGCAAAAAAAAATATTGTAGGCTTTTAAAGGTCATCTGGCGTTTGAGTGTTTGCAATGTAAGGTGTGTGAAGAACTGGCAGATTTAATGTTATCCAAAGCAAACAAGTGCAGGAGCAGCCTTGTGTAGCCGAGGTTGCATTGTGCTCACAGGGCCTGTGGCTCAGGGAGCTCTTTCTCTGGGCCTTGAGAGCTCTGGCACAGCCCTTCGTGAAATACTCAGCGCTCCTGTCAAACTACAAGAGTTATTGAAGCCCTGATAAGAGTTTCACTGCTTTGCTTCACAACAACAAGAACTGGGAACAATCGCTGCTGTGCACTTTTGCTTTTTTGAAATGTAGGCGTGTGCTGCCTGCTTGGCACCGGCCTTAGAAGTTAAGGGAGTCTTTTGAACAGAGAAAGTAGGTTGGATGTGTGCACTGGTGTAGATAGCGCGGTTGGGAACATTGTTGTGTACAAACAGGTTGCAAGGCAAGGTGCCAACATGTTTTACCTGGCAACCTTTGACTGTTTTACTGCTCCACAGCACTAAAGAGGGGGCTTTAATACCAGAGTATACCAGCTGTTGTGTGAAGTTATTGTTTGCAAGAGAGATTTAAGGGAGAATGAGACAGAACGAGTGAGAAACAGAGGGTGAGGGAAAGGGAGAGGAGGTGGGTGGGGCACACTCATTCCTCAGGGCCAGTCTATCTGTCCACCCTTGTCGGACGGCTCAGAGGCCAGAGTGCACCTGGAACCACCGAGGTATTTCACCTTGTGCCGAGGCTTTCAGCTCGGGAGGAACTACAGACAAAAAGAAACTGCTGCTGGCATTTTTTTGCACTGCTGTGTGGAGAATGACACCATGAAAAGCAGTTTCTATCACACCTACACACAGCCTCAATTATGAAGTCAAACTGACAGTATGAGATGAGACAAAACTAAACTCATGTCACACAGTGGTGTCAAAACTCTGCAAGATTTAAATGACTCAAGTCTACTACCCTCAGTCATCATACATTTAATATGGATATGAGCAGTCAGCAATCACAAAAAGCAGAGTAAAGTGACTCAAAGTCTCAAAAAATATAATATAAATGTTCTGCTAGTTCTTCTTTCCGGTCCCATTACTTATCTTGTGGCCCCTCAAATTTAAGTTATGCCACCTCGCCCTCCTCGTTGGTCACCAATGAATTTAAATGACAGCCTTGTGACTCTATCTAGAACTCCAGATCACTCTCCCAAACCAAAGTAGGGCTCAGATCTCTTCTCAACTTGGCTACGCTTTGCTACATTATGCAAAGTGTGGGGCCCCGTGGACACCTCAACTTGTACACAACATACTCTGCACATAAAAATGGTTTACTGCTTCACTAAAGTAAAACAATGTCAGATATGAATATTAGAGGACCAAACGCTGTGCTCTTGAGGGTCAGTAAACCCACACAGACAAAATATCAGTCCACGTCTCCAGTGTGAAGGTGAAGGAGGAGTGAGCAGCATTAAAATTCACCATAACTCCTTAATCATATCTTGGAAACAAATGATTGGGAACATAGAGACTCATTATTCTGCAGGGGACCCCCCCTCTGGCACCTCCTCACGTCGCCCCCCGGACCCGGACCTTGCTCTGGGGACCACCGCATAACAAAAGTTCCGCTCGTGTACCTGCAATGGGCAACACTGTGTGGGCAACGCGCTGCTTTGCATTCCGGGTACATTTGCGTAAAACGTGAAGGATTTGCTGAGGAGCAGCAGTTAGCACTGGCGGGCCTTGTTGGCCTCGGGTCGCACGTTTAACTTTTGACTTTCACAGCGAACCAGCGGCGGTAAAGAGAGGCACGAGTGGAGTCAGCCGTGAAGTGAAAGTACTGAGCACTGATCTCTGCGGACTCCCCTGTGAGCATGAGGAACTTACCCCAAAGTACTGATGAAGCCATTCACCGAGCCCTCCGCGCAGAGAGACACAATGTCTCCGATGTGAAGGAAACTGGACCTGTGCTCTGACATTTTCACTCAATAGACGTGTTACATGTGTCCTGGTTTCTCCATTTGAAAACGCTGCTACTTCTTGTCTCCGCGGGGAGGAATCCGCACGTTCGCGCGTCTCCACTTCAGCTGCAGTCTTCAGATTCACCTTCACTCTTCCAGCTCCACATTTCAGCAAGTCGATTGAAGTGAAAGTGCAGGGGGGAAAAGACACTGGTGTCGATTTGTTTGGAGACAGCGCGGTGTTTTAAGTCTTATTCAACTTCTTCCTGTAAGTCAGGCAGACCGGAGGCTGCTCTTCTTCTCATCCACTTCAGGGGGAGGAGACTGCTGCTGTCAGGCTTTGAGCGGATTCACTTCAGTGACATGTTTTTGTTTTTACTCTGAAAAGGCGTCAAGAAAATACTTTGATGTCTAATGTCAGTCTACCTACAGCTGTATGTTCTGGGAGATGAAATCATTAGCATAAGTATCATAAAGGCAGGTTCAACAACATACTTCCTATGCCTACCTGTTGGTTCAATTGGAATATGACATGAGAAGGCTCGTGAATATGAAGTTTCTCTATAGTGGACCTTCTTTAAAGGTTTTCACACAGTCAGCACAACATAAGTCAACGTGGAATAAACTGTGTTTTACTTTGCTTTAGTTTGAGACCAGACTTGCAATGCAGTGGTTAAATGCAGTTCATTAATTAAAAAGTTATTTAATCCCTTGATGGAATATATATATATATGTATATATATATATATATATATATATATATATATATATATATATATATATATATATATATATATATATATATATTTATATATATATATATATATATATTTATATATATATATATATATATATTTATATACATGTATATATATATATATATATATTTATATACATGTATATATATATATTTATATATTTATATACATGTATATATATATATTTATATATATGTATATATATATATATATATATTTATATATATGTATATATATATATATTTATATATATATATATATTTATATGTATATATATATATATGTATATATGTATATATATATATATATATATATATATATATATATATATATATATATATATGCAATGCAGTGGTTAAATGCAGTTCATTAATTAAAAAGTTATTTAATCCCTTGATGGAATATATATATGTATATATATATATATATATATATATTTATATGTATATATATGTATATATATATATTTATATATATATGTATATATATATATTTATATATATATATATGTATATATATATATATATATTTATATATATATGTATATATATATATATATATATAAATATATATATATATATATATATATATATATATATATATATATATATATATATATATATATATATATATATATATATATATAGGCATGCAAAAAGAGTATTGCCCAGGTGTATTGCTAGAGAAGATGTAAGGTGTTATGTGGATGAGCACAGGCTTGACTTGCACTTTGGTATTTCTATGTGTATGTATAGTTTTGTATTATCACCGCAATTTCTTTAGTTTCATTCTGTGCACTCAAAATCAGCCTTCTCTCTGCAAAACTAACAAACAAATAAAGCTGACTGAAGTATGTTGCAGCATTTCTCATTAATTTCCGTTAAATATACTGTAATTTAGAATATTATTAGATTCCATGGAATCTAATAATAAAGTGCCCTAATTGTTGTCATGGATATAAATAAATAATGAATGAATGACAAAATGTTGCTGATGGGAAACCATTTTTCCGTTGAACAGGTGTGATTTGAGTTTAGTCATGTTTTTGTGAAATGTTGGTGTGTTGTGTTTATTTACAGTCACAGTAGTTTCTAGCCTGAAATACAAACTAACACACAATATTTACTCAAGTTTTGTTAAGCATGTCATTGTGAGACACTTGCACTTTACTGTGGTCTTTTATACTCCAATAGATGTTTCACAATGTTGTCATTGTGACATTTACCCATCCAAATGTGTAATTTCAATGGATGTTCAAGGCACAAAGAGGTGAAAACGTCCAGTTGTTCACCAAAAGCAAAGAATAGAAAACAAATGACGAATACACATTTATAGATGGGAACATATGTATTCTTTCCTTCGTGGTGAAGTGCCTCACAGCCCCTCAACTTTGTCTGGTGACACTCTGCAGGGGCCCAACTCCAAGAACCCCTGGAATAAACAGCCAAACTGTATCTGAGTTGTTCAATGAAGCTCCACCTACAGAAAAATGTTGTATACACATCAACACATACTTATATTTGAAGTTTTTAGCTGATAAACTTTCCCTTAAGCAGGGTTTGAAAGTATGGCTTTTGATATATGTATATAGTTGTATTAGTACTTAAGTAAAGGTTCTGAATGTTGTGTTATGTATTATAATAAAGGTGGTGTATAATTGCTAAATCTGTGATGCATGGTAAATAGATTTAAAAAATATCTAAACGTAAATGTCAACATGATTCTCATTTTTTCAGACATCTGATATGAGACATCACTCATATTGTTTCTGGACATTTTCACGCACTACCCATGTTGACACAGCAGGGGGCGCTAGAGATCTGGCCTCATCGGACACAACGTCATGCAGGCAGTCCCATCAACGGACCTACATCGCCCTCTAGTGGTCAATTCACTGGATCAACAGGCAATACTGATGCTCTTTTTTTGTTTTAAATCCAAACAAATGGACCAGAAAAGGTTATGTCATGTGACAGGTCCCTCCGCCATATTCACAGTGACACATTCAAACACATTTGGCCCAGAGTACAACAAATCATTGATAGATTTAGTAAAACAGTTTTAGTTCTATCAACAACAAAAAAAAGTTCAAAAATCCAATTTACAAAATAGAAACCAAATTTGACACTTTAAACACTATTGGAATAAGTATAGTTGCATAAAAGTATTGTAGTAAAATGCCCTGACGGCCCTGAAACGTTGTTGAGTTTTATAGCCTGCTCCTTCATTTATCTATTCGGCTAAATCATTTAATGTTGGCACACTATGTAAATGGACTAGTGAATGGAAATATTACAGTATTGATGAGCGCCAAGTCACCATATATTATTTCATATGGTAAGAGGGAAAAATTCAAAGTTAAAATTAGCTTTATTGCAACAACTGATTTTCACATTCTTCCACTATTTTCACCGACAGAGCATTTGCGTGCTTGTTATTATTACTAAAGATATAACTTCTTCCACTGTGGCCTAGTAAATTATACAACATAATGAAAACAACAAAGCGTTGCAAACACATTATTACAACAGTAATTGTATTACAATTATGTTTAAAATTATACCGCGTACAGTTAATGAGCTGAAATTCATTTCACATCATTTTAATATCTATTTTAAGAACCAGTGAAAAGGTAATTGAAACATGCCAGAACAAAGGGGAGAGAGAGAGAGAGAGAGAGAGAGAGAGAGAGAGAGAGAGAGAGAGAGAGAGAGAGAGAGAGAGAGAGAGAGAAAGAGAGAGAGAAAGAGAAAGAGAGAGAGAGTATGTATTGATATTCCCATGCGGTAGTCGCACCTTTCCACCAGCTCCGGACGATGACACCCTCTCTCTCTCTCTCTCTCTCTCTCTCTCTCTCTCTCTCTCTCTCTCTCTCTCTCTCTCTCGGTCCCACTTCACTTCACCACCAGTCGTTCAGGTCGTCGGGAGGCTCGGGTGATGTAAGTAAACCTGCTTCTTCAACGAGCTTCTTTCCCACAGGTGATATCCAGCGCGGTGGATTCCCGCTGTGTACTTTCTATCACGTCGTTTTTTCTTTTATCTCTGTGGCCTCGTGGATGAGCCAAGTTGAGCTCGCTCGCGCGGCTTTGAATAAACAATGCCATTAACCCATTATGGGGGCCGGGGGGAGGGGGTCGCTTACAACAACGACAGTGTGTTATCTTCAGCGAGCAAAAGACACACTCAGTGTTGAAACACAGGGAAAGAGCCTTTAGTCTGAGACAGCAGACATGACATACGGTGCATGGCTGCTTCCAGCGCTTTGTGTCTTACTCCACATTGTCAAGACTTTGATTGACAAACTCTGCTCTTAACTTGTGTTAGTTATGGCTGCATTGTTCACTGAGCCCTCTACCCTACCAGGTTTCACACACTGTCAGACACACACGCATGCAGACGTGCTAATACTAAACTATGTACTTTAACTTTTTAAGACTACTTTACTGCCAACTGACCATGTTCAACCCAGTTCAAATCCCCTTTCAGGAGATTAGTGGGCAAGTTGGGCCCGGTCTGCCTCGTTTTGCTTTTGAGTATTGACACATTTTCTACTTTCCCCCCCCAGAAGCTTGAGAGGCGAACGGTGTGAACAGTGCTGGAATGCAACAGGATTATCTTCGGACCTTAACTCCGATCATTAGATCACACGTTTTCCGCTGCACTACGATGCCTTTGAGGTTGTAATGTCTTCGCTGAAGCACGTTATTCTCCAGGAGAAGGACCAGGACGCCGAGAAGAAGCTGGACTGGAGTTACATTGAGTGGGTTGAAAATGAAGTTGTCACCACAGGTGTGGCGAATGCACAGACGCAAACGGACTGGGGGCCTTTTGAGCACAAGGAGTGCCAGACCAGCAACCCTATTATAATGCACATAGATCTCACACGGACACACTCCAAGCTGAGATATTCGTCCCTGGGGGACACAGACGGCCTCGTGACGCCTTTCATCCAGTTTGACCGGCAGGCCCCGGCCCGCATCTCCACGTCTCCCACCTTGAGGAGAATGAGGAGCACCAGACGTCCTATGATGGATCCCGTCATGATGGCGAGCACTCAGGAGGAGCCCTCCTCGTCCCCCATGAACCCTCTGTCCCCAGTCCACCGAGTCAAGTCTCCTCTCGCGGCGAGCCCCCTGTCCGATGGAGGGATCCGTCCCGATCGCCAGCACATTTCATCCTCCGGCCGACAGAGAACCAGGTCGCATAGATCAAAGAACTTTGATAACGGTATCAATTCCACAGGACAAGAATGTTGCAGCGCTCATCCCACGCTCATTAATGAGTTTGGATTTCCTGATAGTGGAGTACAGGTGAGCTTCCACCAGTTGTCTGTGTGATTTGAATGGAAGCATGGTTGCATGTGTAATCATTGTGATTCCCTAATCAGCACACAAACCTCTCCCCACTGAGACATGTGCTTTCGTCTGGGGAGGAAGCCCGTAAATAAAATGGCTACACATTCCTTCCTTGTGGAAACCTTCTCTCCCTCATTCTTCCTTACCTCCTGCGGTGGTTACTCACAATGCGAGCTTTTGACAGCAAATGAATCAGCAGTTACATGCACTGACAGCTCTGACCAAGCCCAGCGCCTGAAGAACCCTGGGAAGTGCACTCCTTGGGCCCCTATTCACCGCAGTCAGCAGTCACCCAATAATGGAGGGGTCAGTGAGCGATGGAAAAAGATAATGGGGAGATCTATTCATGAGCTCGTGGTATTCAACCGAGCACATTCTCAATAGAGTCCCGGCATTCTCCTCCGATATCAGAGGCTTTTGAATCCAAGCGACCACTTAAAACACTGAATCAAATTTGAACGTTTCCGAAAGTGATACAGCAGTGTGGTTAGCAGGAGGAGGCCATCACGACCTCTATTTGATGTTGAGTGCACGGTGCTTATGAGTAACAATTACAACTTTGGAAACTTGATGGCCTTAAGAGAGGAAAATGCATAATTGTGGCAAATTATCGGATTAAAGAGGATTTAATAACATGCTGGCACTTCGGACCTTGTTAGTTCTCAGGAAGCAGTTAATCACCTCGGTACATTTACTGTAATTTATGTTTTTCTCGCTGATTCCGATATAATTGTTGCAAATTTCAAGATTTCTGTTCACTGACGCAGTGTTTTCCTCTTTTTTTGCAGGAGAAAGAGCATTTTCATAATAGGTAGGTGCACCTTGAGCTGTTTGCAGGTTGTCTGTGTGCTGCGTCATCACAGCCCCAAACACCAAGACTTCACTCTCAAGTTTGTGAGAACATGTTTGCCGATCAGGAATGTGGTAAAGACATTTCCTGTAACTAATACGCTGCTATACCATCTTCAACCACAGCGGCTTCTGTCTGTGAGTCAAATTATTGTCTTAACATGAAAATCTGAGCGGTAACATTCAGCCCCATGAGCGGCATGCTTTCTGTGCTCTCAGGACACTTGTGAGCAGGATGGTTGGACCTTTTGGTTTCAGGAGCTCATTGTTCATTCATTGTCATTCATGTCTTTGTGAATGGAGCATAAGCTTGGTGGGTGAAGTTTTGAGAGTCCCATGGTTATGTATGGGCTAGACAAACCCTCATTAAGGCTGTTTTCTCTTACTGCCACCCACACCCCTCCTAATGCTCTGCCGGGCTCTTCCCCTCACTGGATAATTAGGCAGCTATTGTCCCAGTAATTGCACCCTGGCACTGTGCCTCTTACAGGGACAGGGCCCTGCGAGCCATTGGTTGGGACAGTTTTGTTTATGGGCATCATTATTTCTCTTGCTCAGCGGGAACAAAACATCTATTTTCACAAGTTCTCTCGGTGGCAGAGAGGCTGACACAGAGAGAGCTTTCTGAGTGGTCACAAAGCAACAAGATGTCATTGTGAGGGTTCTGTGGAATAAACTGCAAGCAGGCACTGACCCGGTTTAGAGGCGTAATCGTGCCTTTCTTACTGTCCCATTATGCCCACGCATCCTGTACAGTGCTCAGGTGCTGCTGCTGACTATTGTTTCTCCAGCTCATTCAGCCCTGCCTACCTATACATTGATCTGGAGAGGGGGTTGTATCAGTTTACCAGAGAGAGCAACGAACAGTTGGCACTTTCACAATCCAACAAAAGTGTCCAGGAGGGAAAAAAACGTACCGGTGTACTTTTTCCTCAGAGTGTACAGGTTGGCCCTGAAGCCATGTGGCCTATTTGTGCATTCAAGTTAGTCTCCTTTGCCTCTTGTGCAGGAACTGTTTGACGGGATACTATGAGCAATGAGATGGAGCTATGGAAGATAATTCAATCTAACAAAGCAGATTCTACATATAATAGAACCAGCATTGTTCCCCTTGCTTGTACTTCTGCTCCACTTCATTGTTTAAACAGGCTCATCTGTACGCTTCCTCCTGGCGCGATCATGTCCTGATAATGTGTTGTTTTAACCCGATGTATAGAGGATGTGTTCATGATCTACGAATGGATTCTAGATCTCAGACTTTGTGCCATCATTTCTCCTTCGTCAGATCGTTTTGAATCTACTTCTGAACTCCAGACTATTTTTTTTTTCAAAGGCCAGACCCTAAAAAACACGTCGAAGTGAAACCGTTGCACGTGGACGCAGGTGACTGAACAGCTGTCGATCAGTGTACTTTTCCAAAAGTGAACCTTTCCCAAACCTGCTTGTCAGGTTGCTGCGTATTTCTGCTGACTGCAGCCATGTTGAATGACGAGAGACTTCTTGTGAGGAATAGCGCAGTTTGGATTGTGAATGTTGGAGTCAGACAGTCAACGAGTTTGACTACCTTTTTAGAATAGTTTTTTAAAAAATGTAAAAGACGCAGCCATGCCCTTCCAAGATATTTCTTCTGCACATTCAATATCAGCCTCACCTCCCAAACATAATGAAACTACATTGAATTGTCAACAGTCGAGGATAAGTCAAAACACTTGAACGGTGGCTGTTTGAGCTTTGCCGGAGGCTAAAAGGCAGGCCTGTGTTATTGCAGCCACAGCCATGCACCGGTTACGAGCTGTGAGAAGGAGACCGAGAGGATTAGACCTGGCACACATTGACAGCTCGCCTCCTTTCACACAAACAGGGTGATCCATTAATCAGCAGTTGTCCACACATAAGCCAGACACACAATACTTATCCTTTATAATTTCTTGCCACTCATGTTAATCGCCCATTTGCTGCACAAAGCAGATGGTATTTCAGTGGTATTTCACCCATGTAAAAAAACAAGAGAAATTGAGTTACATTCTGGAGCTTTGCGCTTAGTCTATTTTCTTTGTGCTGTAAAACATTTACAACAACATACTCGTGGTTCTTGTAACCGTGAATGTCAACTGTCCAGTGAGGCTTTTGAACATGTGAAGCATGACTACTGGTTGTGATCTTTGAGTGTTTGTCAAGTGGAACGTCATCTGAAGACACCTGTTTGCTTTCCCCTCAGGCTTCAGGAGAGGAGGCGGAGCTCCGTGGTGGTCAGCTTGCCCGGATTGGATGTTTCACCAGGAGACCTTTTTGTATCCAATGGAGCGGCCGACATATTGAACGGTTCAAACTTCTCTGGTAGAATTCTTTTACATTTGTCTCGTTTTCTAAATCGAGCAGCTGATTTACCGATTGGTGTATCTTGCTGTCGGTCAACACATAAAATGAACCTCGGGTCCTTCAGAGCAAAATAAACTATCGTGCTCGGCAGTAACCCTCCCTTGCACGTTGTCATGGCAATCCAAGCAACGTGTCAGCGTCAAAGTTTGATGGTTTCTCGTTTGCTATTATTAAAGCAAGTGGAAGTTCACAAAAGAGTTCCCTTTGTGCTTTTGTGAACTACTCATAGTCCAGGTGTTGACCCTCGACCCCTTTGAAGTCAGGAAGATTAGTAACCGGGTTTGACTTGAGAAAAGCATGAATAATAGTTGCTTTGACTAAATGTTTGTTTTTGCACTAAACCTGCATTATGTCTAGTCAGGAGACTGTTGAAAGCCCGTAGCGGCAGTCATTTTCACTCGTGAAAGGTCATGCTGGACTTCAGAATTTTACTAAATTGCATATTGTGTGTGTATTGGTGCTTCAAAGGATGCACATTAACCGTGTGTCTGTTTTTGATGCAAAACCACATATCATTCACAACACATAGAGTGTATGTTCTGTCGCTTTGTTTGTAATTCAACTTCTCATTTATGCAACAAAAAAACCCCTCACACACTGTTTTGTTTGTTTGATTATAATCCATCTGTTGCACAGCACACATTCTTGCTTGATCTTTTGTTCATAATCCTTTTTTTATGTTTCTGACTGTACAGATACTAAGAAGTCAAAGTGGCCCTTTTCGAGGCGTAGTACGGTAGGTGTTCATCTGTCAGTGGTTGTTGTGTGTGTGTCTGGTGCCAGTGATGTGCTTGTGGTTTTGTTTTGATGCACTTTGTTTAGCTGTGGGCAGTTGGTGTGGACATTGTTCTCTGACCCACTTCCCAAAGCAGCTTAATGTGGTTCCCTTTATCCCTTTTGCCCCACACGGCTTTTGTAATTGGTCAACAATTTAAATGCAGAACCAAACTTGTCAGTTTTCAAACATAGCTATGAAGAGATAGTTGAATAGATATACAAACATGTGATTTTCATTGATCAACACAAATCAATAACTGAAATAGCTTTTTTTTCAATTTTGCTTAATATAATAACTGTGTCTTGGTCTCTCACCTTTCAGACTAAAGGAAAGTCACAGACAGGCACAGCATCAGATATTGAAAAATATCTCTCGTCATCTCAGATTCAAGACTGGAGAAATGCTGATCTTCAGAGGTATAAGGTGAGAAATGAGCACTGTCAGCAGTAAAGCCCCGAGGCATCCAGACTGTTTGTTATGTAAACCATCACGCTGATTCCATGCAGTGACTTCTAATGCAAGCAAAGTCAGAGTTTGAACAAAGAGATCCAGATTTACAGTCCAAATAGATCTCTGTGTTGAACAAGTGACTCAGAAGTAGCATGATGGCAGTTTGAGGGAAGCTACTGTCCCATTCAAATGACGCAAGATGCGCAAGAACCAGAATTTCTAGGCCGTTACAAGGCAGCGTGACCCAGCATGCGTATATAAACAAACACTGACGTTCGTTTGAGTCCGTCAGGGTGGTGGTGGGAACTTACGCGGACAGAATATGCAGTTTTAATAATACAAAAAATAGAGAGAAAAAATCTTCCAGTTGAAGTCTTTTTTTATTGATATTTAGTTCAAGCCAATTGGTTTGTCTTCGTGTCTGTGTGCAGGACTACTCTTTGGCGGAGTTCCTGCGGGACCAGTCTTCCCAGGTTAGCGCCGCCTCCGACCCTCAGGGCTTCAAGAGACAAGAGGCCATCTGGGAGCTCTTCACCAGCGAGTGTGTTTATTTCCTGGATCAGCTCATGGTTCTCAAAGAGGTGACTGTCCAAACAAAGCCTACAAATACACACCAACACAAACATACACACACAATTAATCGACCTAACCCAAATGAAACACCTGCTGCTTTGTGTGTGTCTTCCTGTCACCACATCCGTGCTTTTGAGGTTCGTGTAAAAGTCTCTTCAGGTATTTCATTCTTTACAGAGTGGATTAGAAGTGTACTGCTGGCGCAGCAGATAGCCTGAGCATCATCTCTGTCCGACTTCTTTGTTGCTTTCAGGTGTTCTTGGCTACGCTCACAAACCTGCAGACGAGGAACTGCCTGGCTGATGTCGACTCTTGGAGGCTGTTTGCGAACCTCAATGAGCTTTGCCTGGTGAGACATGATGCAAATAAGTTGCGTGTGGCCTGTTATTTTTAGGTGTGTTGTGTAAATAATTACAAAGAAGAGCAGCCTGCACAGCAGTATAACACCATGTGTTGGTGTGCAACACACTTTAACTCTGTCTTACTCTTGTGTTGCAAATAAAAAATATGTCTTATTTATTTATGAAAGCTTTATCTATCCAGGAAAACCTCTTTGTTATATCATTTGTTATGATATAATATAATATAACAACCTCAATCAGGGACCTAACAGCTTTTTTAAACCTTGCCGATAAAGAGCAATCCAGAACAATGACTGTATGTGTGACGTGCATCATGCTGTTACTGTTCGCACCCAAGAGGAAACTGGGTGAAACGTACTTGGCAATAAACAGGTCTGATTCTGTGATATCTATTTATTCGTTAGTTTGTCCATCACTCATTCACCATGTCAGTTACAGTGTCTCAGACACCTTATAGAGACGTTTTTTTTTATTGGGAAATCCCCTTTGTTTGTTTTCTGAACTTGTGCTATAGCATCTCACGGTTACACGACAGTTACTGGGAAAACCTGCATGCATCTCTTTTTTTTTTGTTCTATTGTTAACAAGACGAACGTGACCGAGGTGCGAGACTGTGCGGTGATACCTGACACTGAGTGTTTTCTGCTGCAGGTGAGCTTTGGCTTCCTGAACAACCTCCTCCGCGTCATCAAGGACATGTTGGCGATTACGGAGGGTGGTGGGCCCACCCTGCTGGAGCTGCTGAGCAAAGCAAGTCACTCGCGTGTGAACACACATCAACTCAAATACGTTGACTCTGCCTGCAGTCTACGCTCAGTTAGTCACTCGATTGTTTACCTCCACTGATAAGACGCTGGAGACAAGCAAAGCCTTCACACGAGAATGCAAACACATTCAACTGCACCGATGCACCACAACAAGCATATACAGACTGTATTAATATATTTCAGAATAAAATATTAATACGTTATTTATATGGTTCAATTTGCTTTGAAGAGCTCACACTTTTGCTGACACGAAAAAAAAAACACAAATCTACACAACAATCAACAATATTTTCTTCTTTGTGATAGAATCATTTTGCTCCAAAGATCAAGGAAAATAGTAAAATCCTCGTCCTCTTATTGTTAAATAATGCATCACAAGAAGCAGCTCGAAAATATATTTCACACACACACAAGGTCATTTCTGTGCCTATGCATCTCTTTATGACCTGTTTATCTGCAGGCTAATGGCTGATGTGACCAGAAAGTCTGATCCTGATATTTGTACAACGCTCCTATCTGTCTGCAGGCTTTCCAGGAGAGCTTGTGTCACTGCCTGCAGAAGTACTGCCTCAACTACTCCACAGCTCTGCTTTATCTGGACAGCCTGAAGCCCAGAGAGGACTTTGGATCTTACGTGAAGGTACCGAGGGCCGCTGAATTGTGTGTGCGTGTCAGAGCGGTGGCGAGGACACGACGTACTGCTAACAACGCGGCAGGCAGAGCTGTACAAAGTATCAGAGAGAACACACAGCAACACTGGGGCCTAAACGGCAAACAACCAGTTCAGTGTCACCAAGGCCAGCAAAAGAGGGGAATGTGACCCCCCCCCTCATTACCCCTCTATTAACACACTTTCACCCCTCTGACCTTCTTCTTTTTCCCACCGACAGCCCTCCTCTCACCCTGTCCTCTCTCTTTCTCCCCTTTTTTTCGCCCCAAAGTGGTGTGAGAGGAACGAACAGTGCCGAAGGCTGCAACTGCGGGACCTGTTGGTGGCGCCGCTGCAGAGGCTCACGCGATACCCTCTGCTGCTGAGGAATATTGTGAAGAGATGCCAGAGGGAGGACGAGGCCGGAGGTCTGCAGGTTATAACGGAGCAAGTGGACACCTCCATATGTGAGAACCATGAACTACTCGTTATTTAAAACTCTTATTCACATAAAACCGGAGCATTTCAACACTGCCTTATCAGCCCACTCTCCCCGACTGTGTGTAAGCATTGTGTGTGTGTCTCTGTGTGTGTGTGTGTGTCTGGGTGCGTGTGTGTGTGTGTGTGTGTGACTGTGTGTGCTCTCTTCACCTGCTGATGACAAGCTGAACATGCCTCTGAGCTGCAAGTATCACACGTCTCAGTTATGGCATTGAGCGGCTCATGACTTGTGTCGGGTGTTTGACAAGCAAAGTAAGATCAAGAAGCATGTTAATAGAGTATATGTGTCAAACAAACAGATCAGCTTGTTTTTGAGCCAACAGGCTACATGTTTTGGACAGCAGCCCAAAGCCCTGACTGTTTATTCTTCAAAGCATGCCTCTGCCTGAGGACCTGTTGTGGCAGTTCAGTCTGGGACTAGATAGACAGGCTGTTGGAAATGTGCCGCAGCATTGAACCTCAAATGCATTTTGTCTGGTTAAAACAATAACTGAACAAAAAAAACTGTGTTTTCTCATAAATGTTTAACGACAGACTTTCATATAACCATTAAAAAGGCATGGTGGTGCAGCACAGGTGACACGGTGTGGTGTAACTACGGCTAAAATGCCTCGGGCAATGTCCTCTGGGTGTGTGAGATATTTACTGTAAAAACCTAGGAGTGGTCACGGTTACACCTGTATACAGCAGGCAACCATCACTACACAGGAAAACACAAGATAATAAAGTAGTGCTAAAGAACTATTTATCTGTCATTTGAATGTAATTTAATGGGACTTGAGTACGTGATAGAATTTAGAAATACCTAACAGCTTGACCCTAAAACTAAGGAGTGTTTTTGGGGGAGAATTCGGGGGTCTTTTTTTCTGTTTCTGTCGGTCTTAATGGAAAGGATGTCTCTCTGCTTCCAGGTGACTTAGAAGGAAAGGTGAAATGGCTGGATAACTACCAGAAGGTGAAGCAGTTGAGAGATGCCGTGGTGTGGCTGCCTGTATGGGAGAGAGACAAGCGTGCCTTCGTCCCTGAGGTCTGTCTGGTTTTGTGTGTTTCTGTGTATATATTTATATTTGTGCATGTTTGTCTGTGAGCTTTATGTTGGCAGACCAGCAACACTTCATCTACCAAAAGCAGATAAGATAGTCTTATCATTTATGTGCATGTGAAATCAGATATGATGCAACGCAAACTGTTCACATTTCACAATGCGGTGTGTCATTGGCTGTATAAGCAACTCATCTCTTTCAGTATCAGAACATGTTCCAGAAGGCCAAAATGTTTTCGTCTTACCTGACTGACTGCTTTTCTTTCAGAATCTGAAACATCTCTTAAAGGCTGTCACTCTGGAGAATCTCATTTCTCACAGAAGTCTGCTGCATGAAGGGAAAGTGGTGCTCACAGGTGTGTACCTCGAGACGAGCTCCAACACATTTCACATGCTCAGTGCACCGATTTGAGTCTCACCGCATCTTTCTTTGGTTCGTCGCCAGAGAACACCAAGCTGATCGATGTGTACATGTTCCTGTTCGATGAATTCCTGCTGATCACAAAGATAAAAAGAAACAAGAAGGTATGTCACAGCAGACATTCAGTGTGAGGCTGCATAGGAGCTTCATAACTTGTTCACACTGCGCCCCGTCTTCCTGTGTAGCGCTCTATTGGTCCAGAACAGAATCCCCTCAGGATGCCACAGAACCAGGAGCTGGATCAGCTGCTGAAGGAGGGATTCACCTTCACGGTTCTGGACCAGCCCGTCTCTCTGGACCGACTCCAGCTCAAGAACATCGATCAGCTCAATGCTTCAGGTAGTTTAGCATTCTTTCTTTTGGATCTCATTGGGTTTCGAGCATCAAGGATGTGTTGAGCGCTCACAGAACCAAAAGTCATGTTGATGAACTTCTCTCTGTTGATTTTAACGGCTGTATTGCAATTGTGTGCTTCCTTTGTAGCATCGGGGCTGCCTCACTCATTTATCATCATGCACCAGAATCGCTACCAGCAGTGTATCGGTGCATTCATCCTGCAAGCTGCGTCAGAGTCTGCCAAGGTACATCGTCACTTCAACTGTCAATTTCTCTGGCGCTTCAAAAGGCATGCAATCCTATAAGAGTTGACAGAGCACTGATTAGGTTATGAATATGTATTGCGTACATAACACGCAGATAAACATTGTGATTTGTTAATTATCTCCAGACATATGTGCTTTTTGTGTAGCAGCATCAAAAGATTACACTGGGGACCACAAAAAGAATTGTCATGAATGTATGTTTTGCATAGTTTGAGGATTTTTAAGTGAACCCACTCATTATTAAAAATTTGATTTACCCTATGTGCATGCTCACAGTTACTGTGTTACACAAAATAGTATTAGTGGGGATTTTCTTTTTTATAATGCATTTTGTGTTGAAACACGCATGCATTTTATCTGTAAGTTAGTCTTTTACGTTATGAATTGCCATTCAAGAACTTGTATTAGTTCAGATTTGTGCATATCAGAGATAATTTACATTACTACTACTTGTGTACATCAAGTAATGTCCTTTCTAAAACTGAAGGAAAAGGTTTAAAGTCACTGTTGAGGGATTATTTTCCATACTCTAGCTCTAGCATAGTTAGTGGTGGCTTATAACTATCTCCTTTACAACTAACTGCTGGATAATAAATTTGCTACTTCTCGTCTTTCTGCAGAAAGTCTGGATGTCAAAGATAGAGGGCGCTGTCACGGCGCTGCTGAAGCTGGTCTCTCAGCAGCCTCGAGGCAAGAGCTCCTCCCTGTGGCTGGAGTCTTCACAGATATGAGAGAAACAGCAAGAAGCCATCTGAAACTACTGTAAACGTGCACTTCACCGTCTCCTGACATCTTGTAAATAACTGTAATAGCACTAGGATCATTTTGTAAGTTAACGTTTGCCTTTTAAAGGCAGCTGCTGCAGTAGTGTTCAATAAACATCTCATTATTTAGTAAAAGTTGTTCTTGTGTGTTTTTTTGGAGGAACACATTCATTCTTTACTTTTAACAAAACAACTTCACCTCAAGATCTATAAGCTGATTTTTTTTTAGCTTTTGACCATATCACATGCTCTTCATCGGCTGATCAGTAGTATCTTTTTGTTTTAAGCCAACATTTTCCAGAAATGCTTAACATTTTAACTTGAACATTTGCGACATATGCCGCCTGCCAGCCTCCTGCATTGAGCGCTTCTGTAACGCAGGCTCGTTCGTTAGAGCTGCGGCTCGCCTGCAATCCAGACGAGAGCAGGCGGCCGCTGCAGGACGCGTTCATTAAAACCTGCGATCTCGTCCGACAGTTTTCAGCTGCCTTCGAAGTATTAACAGGAAGTCACAGAAAAAACGACTTCCTGTTAGTTCCGATCTTATCTTTAGACTACTTGTAGTTTACATATCACGTTTGGGTTTATTCATGTGATTATAAATATATATGTATGTGTAAATGTCTGTGTAGCTACCTCCTTTTGTTGTTTTTATGTCTGCCTGTGAAATACATTACTACTAGTTTTGATATGTGTTATATAAATACAATTTTGTATTATCGACCACACAAGGCAAGACTTTTCTTCTTGAGGAAGTTGAGATCCTTTGACATGAGCAGAAAACTTCATGTGTTTTATCAGGGGATCTTAGCTAGAGTCCTTTTCAATGCTGTGCTCAGCTGGGGGGCGGCATTACTGCGGATGATAAAAACAGGATCAATAAGATGATCAGAAAGGCTGGCTCAGTGATTGGCCTTCCCCTGGACTCACTCGAGGTCACTCTAGAAAAAAGATCAAGGGCCAAGTTAAAAACAATCGTTTCCTCTGAAAGCCATCAACTACACTGTTTTTAAAGGACTCAGAAGTTTATTCAGTGAGCGATTCAGGACGCCAAAGTGTTCGGCCGACGACTGAGAAGGTCTTTTGCAGCAGTTCGAATTTTTTAATGAACACCTTTAGTTGTGGGTTTTAGATTTAAATTTAGCATCTTTCCATGTCGGTTATGTGTCTTGTTGTCTTGATTCATACGGCATTTCCTGGTGTTTGTTCTTGTAATGTGATTTTTGTCTGTTGTGCGCTGTGAACCTCGTCTGTCGTCTGTATGAGTCTGTTGTTCTGTTGTTGTCTATGGTGACAAATGAGTTTCCCCACTGGGGATTAATAACGTTTTCTACCTACATAACTACCTACCTACCCATCCATCCATCTCATGGTTGAATGCACATAGATTTGATCAAGGTATAAAATACTTTTTCTCTCTTCTTTAACGCATTTTGTATTTCTAAAAGGAACACTTTCAGAGTATTTATTTGGGTCTACAAATCACGACAAACACAGCACACAAGAAAATAGAAACATACTGTAGGTTTTATTTATGTTTGTCATGACGATGGATTAGAAAAAAAATCAAATGGTGCATGTGAACATAAAATACGTCGTTTCTCTCGTCCCTTCAGGTAAACGGAGGTCACCCTGACCGGTAATACAGCTAACTGCGGTTAGCGTGTCACCGCTAACGGTGAGCAGTGACGTACAAAACGTTGGCCTAAGGCTTCACAACCATCAAATATGATGACGAAACATGGAGAAAAGGTGTGAGCCACAGGCCAGTTACGTCCCCATGCATGATCACTGGCAGCAACATGAAGCAAGCCACAACTCGGTGTGTTCAGATCTGTGGTGCCTTTTTTTGTAAAAAAAAAGAAATTAAATTAAATTAAAGACACTGATGATTTCACACACATTTTCACTTTTGTCATGTTTCTACATCCACAAGTGTTATATATTTCCATGTTCTCTTTCATTACAAACATTTACAAAGATAATTATGACAGCCTTATTATTAATGAGCAGTTAAGTACATCGAGGCTGGAAATGCTGAAGCCTGTATAAAGTCGGTGGTCCTACGTTGGTGGCTGGGTTCTCATAGGGACGAGCCCAGAATACAATAAGGTGCAAATCATCTCTCTGGGTTTTTTGGGACTGTACAGCTTGATAGTTAAAATCACAAATCCTTGATCAAATGCAGGCAATAACACAATGTTTGTGATTTCTAAGTTTAGAAATAGTGCTTTTCCTGTGCCAATCTGAGGTAGACATAACAAAACCAATGCAACACAAAAAGAGACGGGTGACCTTGAGAGCTTGCAACTAAAATGGACGAAGTTGTTTGCACATACAAGCATATACAGCTAATTAGGGAAGTCTGAAAAGCTGCTTGTTGCAAAATGCCTGAACAGCCTGCATTGTCGCCCGGCTTACAGTGTTTTTTCGTCTGCTCCAGTCTTTAGACAATTGCACAAAAGATTTTACCAGGATTCTGTCGACAATTTTAAATTATACAAAGCAGGAACTACCTTCTACATTGTCACCAGCTGCACACGGGTGGACAGAGACACGGCAGCAACCGCTGTGCCTGAAAGCAGCACCGGCATCCCCGAACACCACGCCAGAGAGATACTGAGGTTCTGAGCAGCCAACGTTTCTATAGTGCACCGCTGCAACCACACACACACAGCAGGCCTAAACGCTAAAACACACTCTGTTACAGCAACATCACACACAGCCAGTTATTGCTCCAAAGCAGATCAAACATATACACACACACACACACACACACACACACAAACACACACACACACGCACGCACGCACAGCTCCAGCAGTATTGTATTCATTGCCGCTGAGTGTAGACGGGCAGCATATAAAATTAATTTAAAAATACACATGCAGGCAAATGCAATGACTGCATGAACAGGCTGCAAAAAGCACCACAGTTTGCAGAAATTAACACGCAAAGAGAATTGTGGCACAGCAACAAAATGACTTTACACAAAATCCCTCAGATCGTCATACATGTGATCAAAATAAAATGTAGGACCCTGTGACTTAAAACTCAAAAGCTTCACGCTTAGAAAAATACTGAAATATGAAACAAGCTCAGATTTTTCATCTCGTCTGTCTTCCTGCTGCAGACATTCTTTGGTCATGAAAGAGGTTGAATACATCAATGTCAACAAACACACAAACACGCTGCCGCACAAAGGAAACATGCAGTAACTGATTCAACGTCACAGTTGACCTCCAGTCCCGTGCAGAAAACACGCTCGTGCGAACATTGACTGATGAGTTGTTTTCTTTCGGGCAGTTTAAACATTTACAAAACAAATAAATGGACTCCAAAATCTTAAGCTGCAATTAATATGCTTTTGCTGTGTTACACTGGACAGCAAAATATTTTTTTTAAAAGTACTGAGTGCTGAATTTACAATACATAATGCATGTTCTTAAATTTAAAATCACTACTTGAGACGGTTGTGAAATCTAGTCCACAAAACATCAAATTAACAGTTAAGCTGATAAACATACAAGTTTAGGTTTGACTTGTTTTAGGACCAAATTCATTGCTGACAGCATGAACGTCTGTGTTTGAGTACAAATTATGATTTCTTCAATGTCAATTTGAAGTATGATCCTGAAAAACTATTTCAACTGATTTAAACATTTCCTTATTCACATGTCAAATCTGCATTACACACATTCAATAAAAAAATATCAGAAAAATATTTTTGTATCCACTGATTACTACTTTCCAATAAAAAAATTAAATAAAACATTTTTTGTGATCAGATCGATGTTGTCTACACAGAAAACGTCATGATATTTCTTTTCTTTACAAAATAGTTACCTGCATTACCTTTGTAGGGCAGCATTGATTTAAACATCCCTACATTACATTTACTTCCCCGTCACACTGACCTTTCACCTCCTGACAGTTGATGCCAAACACCTTACAACGTACACACCGACCACCTTGCACTTGCTAATGATTCCAAACAACAATGGAGACGTGAATATGAACTTAAAGAGATGGATGGTGTTCAGTTCTCACTGTCTCCGCTCTCTGGCAGTCCACAGGAGTAGCAAAGGCACAAAAACAGATACAGACAATCCCAACCGATCCCACCCCAATCCCATCACCAGGCTCTGGGGTCTTCATCAAAACCCTCCAGTTATTCCCCTCCACACCAGAGCCAGAAACCACCTGCAGATGGGGGTCTTTGCACTGGGTCAGTCCTTAATAGTGCATATTAAATATGACAAAGACGCGCCTTCTTCTGCTCGCTGAAGTAGGAAGTGGAGGGAAAAGGGGTGAGTGGTTGGGGGGGGTTTGGGGGAGGAAAAGGGATAGGAGGGAAATCAGCCATGGAGGTCCTCAAAGCACGTCTCACAGACCCGTACTGGCTTTTTAGAGGACGGTGTGAGGGCGTTCCTCCATGAGCAGTCGGAGCAGAAAATGTTGCCACAGTGTCTGCAATGGTGCTGTACGTTCACAGAGGAGAAGGAGAGAGTGTTACATTATAAAGTAGACGATTTAAGACGTGTCCTGTTGCCTGTAAGCATCAATTCCTAAGACAATCTCATTCTTACCTTCCTGACAGTCACACTAAAGCCTTTCCCACAGGACATGCAGTTCTGCACTTCGTGATCCTCGGTCCACTTCCTGGTCAAACTCTGGGACTGCTTGATCTAAAAGCAGCAACAGCAGAAGTTACAACTAGAGCGTTTCCCTTTATTTGTGTGGTGATGCTATACAGCATCCTGAGAAAACCTGCTGACAATCTGTTTCTTTATTGTACAATTTTTACGAGAGGCCGAGTGTTTTATGACCGACCTGGAGCGACTGGTTCTCTCTGCCGAGCTCCTGCATAGCCGCCGTCGTGTCGTCCAGCTTCCTCCTCAACTCCACCACCTTGGCCTGCAGTTTCTCGATCTCGCCTTCACCCTTCACACACCTGAAACACAAGCACAGAGCACGGGTGACTTGTGTGTACCAGCACCACTTGGCTGACTGCATAAAAGGCTTGCTAATTCATTATTTAATGTCTATGAACCACATATGCGCTATACAGCATTTGGTTGTTATATTTCAATTCAAGTTTGACTAGTCACATTGTACCCATTCACTTATGTACTATATATACTGACGCTCAGTATGTTCAGTATGTCCTCTGTGTTCTGCTACATTTCCTTTGCGAGTGTGTCGCAGTGCCACGTGCAACAGCCCATAATACACCTAATATATAATTAATTTCACCGGATAATTTAATTAAAATTTGTTATGCACAAGGGAATTAGGTTCTTTAAAAAATATAGACTCTATATATGAATTCAAAGTGGAGAGATGATGGCAAAACATCCTTAAGGCAATATTCAGCAGCTCACAGTGAATGATTATCACAAGCAAGGTCATCATAAATTATGATTTGGTTGATCTTATCGTATAAAAGTTGTCTCCACTATCTTGACATTAGGATGTACATGTACAGAAAGAGTCACTTCTTACAAATATATATACATATGGTTTGATGTGAACATGCTATTGATGTTCTAACAAATAAGCTATGGCCAAAAATTGTCTTTTTTTAAATTTAAAAACATGCTTTTCATTTCAGAGGACAGAAATGAAACTGTGAAAAAAGCCAATTCATATAATAATCACACTATGGTGATGTGATTTACAAGCATGCAAATTCATCCTCACTGCAGCAAGATTCTGCATACCACGCTGCATTACGTTTTGGAGGAAATACAGGCTCACACACTCACGATTGCATTTTGTCTGAATCTTTAGGATGCTCCTCTCTCAGAAGAGTGTGCCTCTCTTCTTTGATTAGGTCCTTTGTCCTTTACATTTCGCATTTGTATGTCTACTTTTATGAGAAACTGCTTGTGCTGCCGCTTTGACCAGAACTCGCTGGAAAAAGAGATCTTGTATCTAAATTTCAATCAATGTCATAACCAAAATAAATATCACACAGCTTAACTTGGAACTGAAGACGAGGGCCTCTTTTAAAGAGATGTTAGTTACTCATTGCTAACCTATACATACACAATACAGAAACAAGTGCTACGAAGGAAATATTGAAGCCATTTAACTTTACTTTGTTTCCACATACTTCAAGAACATGCATTTAAGTATTGTTATGGAACAATGGGTCATTTCTTGCAGGGTGAATACTTCAGCTCACCTTTCCAAAAGAGCCCGTCGCTCATCCTGGTTGTTCTGGACGGTGGCCTCCAGCACAGCGATCTCTCCTCTCAGCTCATCCGTCTGCTTCTCCAGTTCACCAACTCTCCGCTGGCTGCTCTGCCACTCTCTCTTCAGCGTGGCCACATTTTCATTGAGAGCCGTCACCTGCACACCCATCTTAGCTTCTTCCTCCTCCACGCGCTTCACCTGCTCTTCTCTGGCCCGCTTCTCTGCCGACTTTGAGAGAAAGCATTGATCATGTATTGGAAAAAAAAAGGATTATACGAGTGAGTGGATGAACTTTAATCCACACATTTAAAATAATGTTGGTGGAATTGGACAAGTGAGCCCACCAGCTGATCCTGGACAGTCTTGGTTTGCGCAAGGAGCTGCTCCTCTCTCTGCCCCCGGTTGTCCCTGGTGGCCTGGTGCTCTTTCTGCTCCTGCTCGAGGGTCTTCTGTGCTGCCTCCATCTGACCCTGCAGCTCCAGTTTCTGCTGGATCAACAGCTGTTTTGCTTCCCGCAACTCACCCAGCTCCTGAAAACCAACAAATATAAAGCTCAATAAACAAGGTTTGGTTTTTAAAAGGCATTTATAGTGTCTTTAACAAGAGAAGCAGTAACTCCTTTCACCCATGGCTTTAAACTTCAAAGGGCTTGAAAAGGTTTGAGCTTTGGAAGTTATTGCTTTGACAATAGCTTCAAATCAATCTTAAGACAGCTTTGAAGAACTAAACAATCCAACGCGTGGGTCAAATTGTCGACTCAAGCAAGCACAGTTATGAATTTAAAGAATGCGTTCAATGCCTGCAATATTACCAAGTAAAGCTGTTTACTGAAATTAGCGGTCATCAGTCCAGGCTCTGACACTATTGTAATATATTTTTTAATGAAATATTCCAGCCTCTCTCTTCCCTTAAAAAACAAAAGTAAGACAGTTTTTGTTTCATAAAAGGTGACTGACCTTCTCGCTCTTCTCCGCTAGTGTTTTTAATTCAGAAGTCAGTCTGGTGTTATTCTTTTCCAGGACAGTCTTGGCTTTGTTTAGCTCCTCAACTTTGCTCCTTCCCTTCTCCAGTTCCTCCTTTACTTGACCCTGAGTGTGGAAGCACAATTTACAACGTATGAAGTTAATCACGTGAAGTCATCTCAGTGTTTTGGTCCGTGTTGGTTAATCTGTTTGTCTGACCTGTTGCTGCTGTAGTCCCTTTAGGGTTTGCTCTTGCTGTTGGAGTTTCTGGCCCCGTTTTTCCAGATCCTGCTCCAACAAGTCCCGGCCTTTCTGCAGATCCTGGATCTGAGCCTCTAAACCTGTCTGATGGCTTTGGTTGGTGGCCAGCTCTTCCAGAGCCAAGTTCAGCTTCTCCTCTGTCGCCTACATTTAAAAGAAAGGTCAAATATGTTTGTTAGTTTTGATAGCAAGCCTTTTATTCATCAGTCTGTCAGTTCAGAATCATCTTCAGCCCTCCTTATCCTTAATCTAAAATGATGCAGCATCACATCTTCTGAATTAAACACCTTAAATTAGGCCAAGATCAGGCTTGACTCTTTCAGCATGAACCTACCTTCAGGTCTTGACGCAGGGCAGAGACCTCAGACTCCTTGCCGTAGGATTCAGACTGAAGCTTAGCGAGGCCTCCCTGGCTCTGCTCCAATGCCTTCTGCAGCTCTGTTGTCCGGCTGTTCTCAGAGGCCAGCTCCTGGCCGAGCCCAGACACCTGGGCCCTCAGCTTACTCTCCTCTTCCGTCTGGAGGTCAAAGTCATATATGCACATTCATAAGCACACTTTGGGAAACACATAAATTAGTCTCAATCCGCTCCAAGAACCATAAGTGTAGCTGTGTTGATATGTACGATGACAGCTGTCAACAGTATGGATGTTTGTATCTTGAATTAAAACTGCTACTTGCCTGCTTGACATTAGCTTCTTGTAACACTGCTATTTGACCCTTCAATTTCTTCATCTCGTCCTCAAAGGACCCCTTGGCCGTCTTAAGTTGTGCCCGCAGCTTCTCCAACTCGTTCTCTTTTTCCTTCAGGGCCCCTTGAGTGTTAGAGCACTGCTGCTCCAACGTGGTCAGCTGCACTTTCAACTTTTTCTCTGCCTGAAATTTGTAGACACACAGCAGGTGCTTAGGTTCAAACAAACATTCAAAACAATAATGCTCGCCTCTCAATTTCATCAGAAGCTTACCTCTCCCATCTGATTCAACTGCTCTTGCGATTCTTTCATTGACTTGGCGTTGGCTTCATTAATCTTAAGAAGCTCCTGTCTGGCCTTCTCCTTGAACTTTTCCTGAGGATTAAAACCGATTGAGCTTGTGAATGTCCTGGTGATGTAATTAGGTGGCTATTTGTTACTCCTTGTTGCAAGACACATTTTTCTAAGTTGAAAAAAAATATCAAAGTGGTCTAACAACAACAGCTTCCTGAACCTACCTTCTCCTCCATGACTGACTTGTGGTTCTTTCTTTCTGTGTCAAGTTGACTCTGAATCTCTTTCAGTGCTTTATTAGCCTTTCCTAAGCTCCCTTGTGCAGAGGAAAGCTCCTTCCTTTGAGCCTCTTTCTCCTGCTGGGCCTTTTGTAGGTCTACTGTCAGAATCTGGGCTTTCTTGTCCAGATCTGCATGCTTAGTTTTCCCCTCCTGGATCACCTTGTCCAGGTTCACCTTCAGAGCAGCTTTGTCTTGCCCGCTGCACTCCAGCTGCTGCTGAATGTCAATCACAGCAGCTGCTTTTTTCTTCAACTCCTCTTGTAGTGTTGTAGCCCTTAACAGTGGAAATATGTTTATATATGTTAAGTATGATTTATATACATATTCAATACAGTGGAGGAAACCATCACTAAAAAATCCCTACAGAGAGTTAGTTACAGTTAGACTTACATGCATTTATTGTTCAATTGCAACTCTTAAACCCATTTTATTAAAACAAATGCACCAGTACAGTTAACTCACCCTGCTTTCTCCGTTTCCAGCAAGTGCTGCAGCTCCTTTGCTTTTCGTTTGACCTCTGACCCCTCCTTCTGCAGCTTCTGCACTTCTTGCTGCACCTGGTCCCGAGTGGCCTGCAACTCCCCAACCTGTGACTCGAATTTCTGTTTGAATAAAACAAAAAACAAGATGTACATCGCAACACAAGCCTAAGATTACTTTTTACAGTCAAACATCAGGTACTCAAAATAAAGACTCATTACAAACCTTATTGAGCCCCTCCAGCTGCTCTATACGCTGTTCTGAGGCCATTAGTTTGTCTTTGCATTCTTTTAGACTTGCATCCAGCTGTGTGCACTGCTCCTGTCTCTCCTTGAGCCTTTGGTTCTCCTCCTCCAACTTCTTCTGAGCTTTATTCAGCTCCTTTGTAAGATAGTGGGAGAGGATGCAAGATACAAGAGGAAAAAGTGAGTAAAGTAAAGTAGGTGAAGGAAGAAAACACATAAATCAGTTTGACAAATATTTTCAAAGTAAAGACATACAAAAACATTAGTGGCATAACAAAGCGCTAA